>NC_141034.1:6595000-6675000 GCF_052040795.2 Danio rerio
ATTTTAAAAACGTCTATTTACCGCTAACATTTGAGCGCTGTTGAACGTGTACTTAAACACCGCTGATTGCCCTTTGTGTTCATGTGCTAAACAGAATAAACGTAAACACAATGGCCAATCAGCAGTGTTGGCCAAACATGCAAGCCGATGGTACTTCTGGACACTGTTAACATAGGGCTTCCTTTTGTCAGTACAGTACGATTAATTTCATTGAATTATTTTTATTATTCAGTTACTGTACTTGAATACTGTTAGACTCGGAAAGCGATAAAACACGTTATTTCAATTGTAACTTTTTCAATTAGCCCTGTTTACACCTGGGATTCATATTTTTGACATTATATTTAATATTAATATTTAATATTTGTCATTATATTTAATATTTAGGTTTTGTCAATCTGATCACAAGTGGACGACAATAAATACAGCTCTAAGATGTTTTGTTTCCATCCCTTCCAGAGGTAGCCAAAGGCCATGTTCACTGGTGTTGTCATGATACTGAAATGTTGGTACCAATTTTAAAAAAGTCCATTTACCGCTAACATTTTAACACTTGAATGTGTACTATAATTCACCATTTCCACGTGTTTTTGATGCCTGTGATTGTACAATGGCCTAAAAAGCATTCAGGCACAAGACATTGTACCATTTGTGACTTTAACAATGATTAATTTTATTGAACTATTTAATTTTATCATTCAGTTATCGCCATTGAATACTGTTAGTCTTGGAAAATGATAAAAAAAAACAACTTTTTTTCAATTGGATTTTTTTTTTATTACCCTTGTTTAAATCTATGATTATTATAAGTTTTGTCAATCTGATCACAGGTGGACGACACTAAATACAGCTCTAAGATGTTTTGTTTCCACCATTTCCAGATGTAGACAAAGGCCATGTTCACTAGTGTTGTCATGATACTGGAATTTGGGTACCAATTTTAAAAAAGTCCATTTACCCCTATTTTAACACTTGAATGTGTACTATAATTCACCATTTGCACGTGTTTTTGATGCCTGTGATTGTACAATGGCCTAAAAAGCATTCAGGCACAAGACATTGTACCATTTGTGACTTTAACAATGATTAATTTTATTGAACTATTTAATTTTATCATTCAGTTATCGCCATTGAATACTGTTAGTCTTGGAAAATGATAAAAAAAAAACAACTTTTTTTCAATTGGATTTTTTTTTATTACCCTTGTTTAAATCTATGATTATTATAAGTTTTGTCAATCTGATCACAGGTGGACGACACTAAATACAGCTCTAAGATGTTTTGTTTCCACCATTTCCAGATGTAGACAAAGGCCATGTTCACTAGTGTTGTCATGATACTGGAATTTTGGTACAAACTGCTACTGCAATTTTAAAGAGGAGCTTCTGGACACTGTTAACATATGGCTTCCTTTTGGCACATTACAGTTTTCACTGGCACTTGTGGATGTAACTGCATATTGTGGTACTTTACAAAGGTTTGCCAAAGTAATCCTGAGCCCATGTGGTAATATCGCTTATAGATGAATGAGGATTCTTGATGCAGTGCTGCCTGAGGGATCAGAGAACACAGTTGTTCAGCTTAGGCTTGCGCACTTGTCCTTAACGCACTGAAATTGAAGTAGTCACATCGTAGGATGTGCAATGTTGAGTTTTCTATTATAATTCATTATTTACATGTGTTTTTGATGCCTGTGATTGTACAGTGGCCTTAAAAGCATTCAGGCATAAGACATTGTACCATTTGTGACTTTAACAACGATTAATTTTATTTAATTATTTTTTAATTTTTATCATTCAGTTACTGTACTTGAATACTGTTAGACTCGGAAAACGATAAAACACCTTTTTTTCAATTGCATCTTTTTCGATTAGACTTGTTTAAACCTGGGATTAATATTTTTGTCATTATATTTAATATTAATATTTAATATTTGTCATTATTTTTAATATTTTTTTTTGTTTTAAGTTTTGTCAATCTAATCACAAGTGGACAAAACTAAATACAGCTCTAAGATGTTTTGTTTCCACCACTTCCAGAGGTAGCCAAAGACCATGCTCACCAATGTTGTCATGATACTTGTATTTTTATACCAATTGCTACTGCAATTTTATAAACGTCAATTTAGCGCTAACATTTGAGCGCTGTTGAACTTGTACTTAAACATCGCAGATTGTCCATTGTGTTCACGTGCTCAACAGAATAAACATGAACACAATGGCTAGTCAGCGATGTTTGAGTACTCGTTCAACAGGTCCATCTCAGATGCCACCGAGCCCAGAGTCGTCAGTGGCACTTCTGGACACTGTTAACATAGGGCTTCCTTTTGACACAGTACAGTTATAACTGCCTGTAGTTGAAAATTGAGACTTGGAAAAAGCTAAAACACGTCATTTCAATTGCATCTCTTTATTGAACATATTTACAGATTGTTATGCATGAAAACACAACACGTGCAAATATAGAAATGCACTGCAAATAGCACATCGCAATTGTGTCGGGGGACCACAGAAAGTTTATAGATTGTTAATTAGATTTTATGAAGATGCACTCCCACTGCAGAATCATCCCAATCGATCTAACATTATAAATTCTGTCCAAATAGAGAGTCATCTGGTGAAATTGTGTTAATGTCGCAATATATATCGCAAAATGCTAAATTTAGCCCTAACTTTTTTTTTTTAACCCATTTGAACAGCAGAATGAATGCTAGGTAATAATGAATATTTAAGTAATTCTAATAAACTCAATATTACACTACTGACACTGTTAAAGTAACCTAAATGTTTGAGAGAGACAGGCAAGCACAGGATCACTCCATCTACAAAATGATAGAGATGCCTTCAAGGGTTGTGCAGAACTAAGTTGTGGATGGATCCTAACATCATGTCTACATGAGCCCCGCACTGCACATTTTACACATGCAAGCCGAGTAGCTTAATGCAAATCAATGCTGCGCTTTACTTTTCCAGTTAAGCCAGCTTTGCTTTAGTCACGCTGCACGATCATGATTGAGTGCATGACAGCTTACAGTTTATTCTTAATTTGTTCCTCGAAGGTTTCGGGGGGGTGGGGGGGGGGAGTGTAATAAATCACCACCATAAATGTTAGATATTTTCTAGTTAGATAAATTCTGTACATCTTTATTTGATTGCAGCCAAAAAGAATATTAAATCATTTATTTCACACCTTTGATTGTGATTAGTTTTATCGGTCTCATTTTACAATAAGGTTCAATTAGTAAATAATCATAGTTTAACATTCACTAATGCTTAATCGCAATCCAATTTGTTCATTCATTAATTTTCCTTCAGCTTAGTCCCTTTATTTATCAGGAGTTTCCACAGAGCAATAAACCGCCAACTATTCCAGCATTTAACACAGTGGATGCCATTCCAGCCCCAACCCAGTACTGGGAAACGCCCACACACTCTCACATTCACAGACTGGCTCATACACTTCGGCCAATTTAGTTTATTCAATTCACCTATACCGCTTATTTTTGGATTTATTTTAATATATTTTTATGCTGTTCATAGTGTAAATAAACGAGGTGAAGAAACCTGCGTGGAGCACATTCATGTATTATACCGCTAAGTGATGCACTGATTGTATGCTTTACTAAAAAGACAGGTCTTTTAGTTTTGAACTGTGAGAATGTGTCTGAGCCTCGGACATTATCAGGAAGGCTATTCCAGAGTTTAGGAGCCATTAATGCGAAGGCTCGACCTCCTTTACTTGACTTTGCTATTTAGTGAGACAGAAGGTTGGTTAGATAAACAGGGTCTAGATTATTTAAAGCTTTATAGTAACATATAAATTCTTCTACTTAAAAATATGAAAACGTTAGTTTTATAAATCACTCTTACTCTCTAAAAGACTCTACTTCCTCATATAAAATACTATACTATGTTTTTTTTTGTCTGTCTTTTCATTCATTCATTCATTTTCTTTCCGGCTTAGTCTCTTTATTAATCTGGGGTCCCCACAGCGGAATAAACCGCAAACTTATCCAGCACATGTTTTATGCAGCAGATGCCCGTCCAGCTGCAACCATACACACTTAATCACACACATATACTATGACCAATTTAGCTTACCCAATTCACCTGTACCGCATGTCTTTGGACTGTGGGGGGAACCGGAGCACTTGGAGGAAACCCACGACAACACAACGAGAACATGCAAACTCCACACAGAAATACCAACTGTCCCTGATAGGACTCGAATCAGCGACCTTCTTGCTGTGAGGCGACAGTGCTAACCACTGAGCCACCGTGTCGCCAGCTGGAAGGGCATCCGCTGCGTGCATCATATGCTGCAATAGTTGCCAGTTCATTCCACTGTGGTAACCCCTGATAAATCAGAACTCAAGCCAAAGGAAAATGAATGAATGAGTTTTAAGTTTTCAGGTCATAGCTATGTGGTTTCTTGGCTGTTCTGGGTGGTTGCCTTACAGATTTATTTCAATAAAGCCTATTCTCAAGTTCATTAACTTTTGTCATAATTACATTCTTTAAGTATAACCAGTAATATTAGCAATGCTTGGATTTTATTAATTTGTTTTCTTTTCGGCTTAGTCCCTTTATTAATCTGGGGTCGCCACAGTTGAATGAACCGCCAACTTATGAAGCACGTTTTTATGCAGCGGATGCCATTGTAGCCACAACCCATCACTGGGAAATGCTCTGATTTTATTGGGGTGTTTTTTGGCTTCTCTTTCTCACTGCCCCACACATTTTTCTCATGTCTGCACATGGTCAGATAGATCTCAGACAAGTCTTCCTCTAATACTATTCAGACCACAAGAAATGTTTGAAGAACACTTTGAGCTTTTTTTCATGAAATCATTTCCATGCAGCCAACCCCTCCATTTTATACTCTCTCTTCCTTTTTTGTTATTTGTATGCATCTTGTGTGTGCGTGTGTCAGACCAGGTTGTTGACTTTTCTTTTAAGATTTGGCAACCTTGGCGCACTTTTAAAGTGTGGGATTTACAATTGTGAGAGCCATAATTTGATTTAATATAATTTATTACTGGCGAGGCAGTGGCGCAGTAGGTAGTGCGGTCGCCTCACAGCAAGAAGGTCGCTGGTTTGAACCTAGGCTCAGTTGGCATTTCTGTGTGGAGTTTGCATGTTCTCCCAGCCTTCACGTGGGTTTCCTCCGGGTGCTCCGGTTTCCCCCACCGTCCAAAGACATGCAGTACAGGTGAATTGGGTAGGCTAAATTGACCGTAGTGTATGAGTGTGTGTGTGAATGTGAGTGTGGATGTTTCCCAGAGATGGGTTGCGGCTGGAAGGGCATCCGCTGCATTAAAAACTTGCTGGATAAGTTGGCGGTTCATTCTGCTGTGGCGACCCCGGATTAATAAAGGGACTAAGCCGTCAAGAGAATGAATGAATGATAATTTATTACTCAATTCATTCATTTTCTTTCGGCCTAGTCCCTTATTTATTAAGGGTCACCACAGTGGAATGAACTGCCAATTATGTCAGCATATGTTTTAAGCAACGTATGCCCTTCCAACCCTTCCCATTACAGGGAAACACCCAAATCACACAGTTCACACAGACACTCATACAAAGTGCTAACCACTGAGCCAGTGAGATGCTAATTCTACTTATTTAGTTCTCAGTCATTTATTTTGACAATTGACTAATCTATTTAGGGCTGGAATCATGCTAGTTAAAAGAATGCTGCTTTTTTTTTTTTTTTTGAAAAAAGCTAATTTTACAAATTTTTCCTCAATTAAACATTTTACTTTAACCATTTTTGAATACATTTAGCCGACTTCTTGTTCCGGTAAATACTATTACGCCACAATGAGAGTGTAGTTCCTAAAAATATTTGCCTAGAAAATAGTTACTTTTTATTTTGCGTCAGTCTTACTACAAATTGTAACTACAGAAGACTTTAGCTTTAAATAAGAGAGCCCTGAGCTCATAAGATCCTCGAGCCCGGGGCTCCCTCCCGTTTGTAAGGCGAAAGGGAAGCTTGAGCTCAGGTAGATCTTAAGAACTCCCCTGCTGTAGTAGCCAATGAACAGATAGGGATTGCTCTTAAGAGATAACTACTTACTAGGAGCATGTCTATGGTGCTGATTTGAATTAGTCAATTAACTTAAGTTGCATGTTTTTGAACAGCGGGAGGAAACAGGGGGACACTCATGTGAGCAAGGGGAGAACCTGTAAACTCCGCACAGAAATGTTGGCTTGCTTGGTTAGGACTAAAACCAATGACGTTCTTGCTGTGAGGCAACAGTGCTAACCACTCAGCCACTTTGCCACCCATCTAGGAAAGGATGGAGGAGTAGGGGTGGAAGGGGAGATTCTTAAAAACGAAGATGGCTGTTATATGGAACTAAGGGTATTTATAGTGGCTTAGGAATCGTCTGATTGGTGAATCATAAATTGGATAATGCAGGACCAGCCGGAAGCAATCATAAGCAGGTGATTCTCTCAAAATTACTTTGTAAATAAACTTCACTTTGTTACATTACTGCGTTCTTCAAAAATGTTATAAGAATACAGTAATGCCGAGTTCAGACTGCATGATTTTCAAAGTAGTCATGTCACAGATGTTTTCACACTGCATGACTATCTGGGCTAGCGTTTCGTCGCTGCTTTGTTTACACTGCAAGATGTATCGGCGACAGGGACTTTCACATTGCATGACTTTACTATAGGGAGAATCGCCTACAACTTCGTCCAAACTACGTCTCATAGCCAAAAACACGTAGTATATCTTTTGTTATTAACTACATAATGAGAAAGAAGCCTTTAATGGGGTAGAAAATGTCCATATTTGCTCACCTGGGTTTAAAGGGAATTAGCCATTTCTCCTCAACGTTGATAATTAACTAATTTCTTTCTGTATGAAACGTCAAACAGACACGGTTGCTCCTGAGTCCTGTAAAACCTCCACTAGTTTTTCCTCCATTTCGTGGGTCCAAATAAACCGAAAAAGAGCGCTTTTAACTTCTCCCCCAGCCTCCTGCTGACCTGCAGCAGGTATACACACATACGCAAGTAAATGCCGCTCTCTCATTGGCTGTAGGTCATCGCCGATGTTATTTTCAGTCAAAACTCAATTCACACGGCGTGATTTAAATCGCCGACAGCTCCAGATATTTAGCATGCCAAATATCTCACAGGCATCGGCGACTCATCAGCGATTCTCTCAGATTGCGTCTTTGATCGTTCATACTGTGTGATTGTCACTCACGTGCACGAGCAGCGATTTGCCTGTGATTTCAGGCATTTGTCTTCGATTTCTCAAAACCTGTCGACGAGCCAAAATCGGGGCTAAAATCACGCAGTCTGAACTAGGCATAACACGTTACTGTCAAATGCGTTACACCCAACTCTGGAAAGGATAGTGGAGAGTATGGGGAGTTAAGAGAGGGGAGGGATCGGCAAAGGATCTGGAGCTGGGACTCTAACTTCCATCTCTGGGAATACCATAGTGCTCGACTCATAGTTTTCATGAGTACATATTTCCCGGTCACATTATGTTTTCTTTTTAATTTTTAACCTTTTAGAAGTGTTCTTGTGTTTGTTTCTTTCTTTATAAATATATATATTTTTAATACGTCCATGTCGTTTCTAATAGATTTTTGTTTTAGCTTTTTAAATCGTTTAAGTGAAACCAAACAATTGATAAACATTTTCTTTATAACTAGCTCAATTAAAATAAGTCTCCTGTTTAGAGCTGTTCTCTTTTGTTTCCACTTTATATTTATTTTAAGTTCTGCTAGTCTAGGATCTGCATCCGGCCATCGGTCAGGTGTTCTGCTCCCAAGTGGGTCTCCTTCAATGATCCGCGTGTCCTGAAAAGCGACTGATGGAGTCTGTGTTTTCAGCTACGCCTGCACATCCTCGTTTAATCACCAATTAGCAGCTCCTCTGCATCGCATTAAGGGACCTGCTGAAGCGTGCAGTTACAGCTGGCTCCCGATTCCCTGCAAAAATGTATTATTTCAACATTATGAGTCAATACAGAGATAATAGACACCAGATTAGATGCCGTGTCGGCTCGCTATGAAGCTTCATTTTAATTACTGAAAGTCTTAAATTTCAGACCAAGAAAATGCTATTTTAAAGGAATGCGGACAGGAAAGGACTTTTTATAGGGGGATTAAGATATTAACTTCTTAATCTGTACAGTGTGAACAGCTTCCATTTCCTCTGAACATATTTCTAATGTGTGTAATCAGCGGTGAGACCTTGATATTTCACAGAAGAGCAATCGGTTACCATTTATGGACCACATTTACAAGCGCTTTGGTGTTTGCTTGAGGCTGAATTACATAACTGAAGCCCCTCAGAGTACATGCATGACATCCTCTACTTAAATCTGCGGTTAGGGGGGATTGCAGTGAGGGCTGTGTTGTGAAAACAGGTTTCTGTACTGAATTATTCAATTTTGGTGAGTTGCTGAAACAGATTTTTTTTTAATGAAATGCTGCGTGCTGTACTACTGATCTAATTTGATAACATTTAGCCATGATACGTTTGTTTTGTTTTTTTCTCCATGCCATTTTTTCTCCAGTGGTTCTAAAACTTTTTCAGCCAAGGGCCCCTTTCTGTAGGGCAAATCCTTTTCACCAGCATATTCATGACTAACAGCTAACTGTACTTTCAACTAGCAATACTACAATGGATGCTGTAGTGGTTCAGAGTGTTGAATTATTATTATTTTTTCCAATTAGGCTGTGAAACTTAAGTCAGCAGCAGGCGAGTGCCAGAAAGCACCGGAAGTGCCCAGCCGGGAGCACTTATTCAATAAAAGTCCCCGTGCATGTAGCAGTGTGGCACCTTGCTTCTTTTCTGGCAAACGAAACTATCAACTGCATTTAAATGACACAAACATTAATATTTATTGTACTTTTGAGCTCAAATTATAATATAGAAATACATTAACCTTCAGGACACAAAATTAATCCAGGTGTGTCTGTTGATTACCCCTCATCTAGAATTGCTTTGCGGCCCCCCTAGCACCATCTGGTGGAACCTAGTTTGAGAACCACTGCCTTAAAGGGTGCAAAACAGGTCATTAGCTATTTAAATTTATTTAAATCTGGATAAATGTGCAAATTTACTTTGAAAGTCATTTTATTTTAAGGCAGTGTTTCTCAACTGGTGGGTCGCGGGAACATTTTTAGTGTGTCGTGGACTCTGTGATAAAAAAAAAAAACGAAAGTTAAATTTTTTAACTAATTTTGCTTACATCGGACTTTTATTTTGAAATGCGCATGCGACAAACGTACCGTTTGACATGTGAAATTTCATTTATTATAGCAACAAATATGTCAAAGCGCAAGTATGGATTTACATATATTGACGACCAAAAAGGCTTAAAACCTCAGTGTGTCATATGTAGTGAGGTACATACAAATGAATTATAATTCCTAAAATTATATATATATATATATATATATATATATATATATATATATATATATATATATATATATATATATTATATGACTTTTGCCTCAGTTAACTCCTAATTGCTTATTATTATTTATTAATGTGTTACAATGTGGTTAAAGTGTTACAAAAAGTGTACAAATATTTCCTTTATCAGTATTTTCTGTGTAAAAAATTTTTAATTATTTAAATTTAATTAATTTTTTTACAAGGTTTGCCAAAATTATTCAATTTCGGTGGGTTGCTAAAATATTAACCTGTTTTTTTTTTTTTGTTTTGTTTTTTTTAATGAAATGCTGCATACAGTACTTCTGATCTAGTTTGATAATCTTCATCCATACTAAAACTTTCTCCTTTTTTCAGTATTTTTATTTGAATTGTGCCATTACCAGGTCTAAATTAAACATTGATAATGTTACATTACATTTCGCATGATGCTTATAGGGTGCAAGACAGCTCATTAGTTGTTCAAATGTATTCAAATTTGGCTAAATGCAATTTAATTCAACTTTAATTCAGTCTCTTTATTTCCAGGTACATTAACAAGCTATTAATAATGTATATATAATATTAGCTATTACTTTTAGTAGTAATTAAACCTACATTAATTACTACATTAAACCTAATGTAGTAATTATGTTGAGGTATTAGGCAGGATTAGGGATATAAAATAAGATCATGCAAAATTTGCAACTTACAAGTACTAATAAACAAGTCAATATCTCAACAATATACAGGTAATACGCCACTACTTAATTGTGAAAATTGGTTCTTAAAGAAAAGTGTTACAAATACTTCCTGAATCTGTATTTTATCCTGTTTTTTGTGTCTAGAAAAATGTAAATATTTTATTTTAGGTTTGTTGAAATTATTCATTTTCAGTGGATTGCTAAAAAAATAATCTGATTTAAGAAATGCCGGTCTAGTTTGATAACATTTAGCCCTACAAAAAAATTTGCCCATTTTTCAGTGTTTTTCATCGGATCATGCCATTACCATGTTCAAATACAGCATTATTGATGTTAAATTTCATATAGGGTGCAAGACACCTCATTAGTTATTCAAATTTATTTAAATCAGGCTAAATGTGCAAATTTACTTTGAAATATATATTTAATTCAAAATTAATCTTAAGATACAATTCTTGCCATTAACATAAACAACTATTATTTTTGTATAAATAATATTGTTTATTAATATATAATTATTATATTATGAATAATAACATGATATATTATATTTAATTATCATTTATTTTCTAAATTATATTAATAATAGTTAGTTATAACACTTATAATTAATAATAAACTGGTAATATGCCACTAGTAAACAGTGAGAATTGATCCCTAAAGAAAAATGTTACAAATATTTCCTTAGTTTGTATTTTTATTCTACTAATTCTGTCTAGTAATGTTTAAATGATTCATTTTAAGGCTTGTTTTAGGTTTGTTTGTTTGGTTTATGCTTAAACCTAAAGTGTGAATCCTGATACAATTTTTGCAGGACAGATAAAGTCCTCAATTTAAGAAAGTTTGGATGTTTTTACAAACTTTTTTTCTCTTTTTTTGCAGTGTATGTGTAACTAAACTAATAAAAAGACAAGATCCTGCAACTGATTTATTGCAAACACCAACACAAAGGAGCTTAGCCATTTCATCAGTTCAGTCTGTGGAACTTTGACATTGGCCTCTAGAGGATTGTTATTGTTTTATCAGCTATTTTTTTCTTCTTTATCTATCCACCAGGACCCGCCTGCAAGTCAGCATCCCCAAAACTGGAGCGCAAGTCCGAGAAACTGCTGGATAAGGCCAGCGAGAGCGGAGCCTCTTTGAATGAGCTTTCCACATCCAGCTCCGAGACCCACTCAGAGGCCACATCTCCCCAGGACGGAGGCCCCATCCTGGTGTCCCGCGGTGAGGTTGTAGGAGGCTCTCTGGCTCCCTGTGGTGCCCTGCATTCTGTATCTCGGCCTCCTAGCACTCTTACTCTGGGACGACCACCCAAGAAAGGCTCCTCCGTGCAGTGGATGGAGCTTCCGGATAAGAGGAGAAACAGTGAGCTGTTTCAGTCCCTCACCAGCGGGGTTGGTCCAAGGGAATGCGGAGGAAGTGGTCTGACCCGGAGGAAGACACTGGAGTGCAGACCCAGTGCAGAGGAGGAAATGAAACAGTGTATCCGAGATTTCCGAAAGATCAAGATCCCTCCAGCGTTCCCAGAACGCAAACGGCAGTGGCAGTCCGAACTACTTCAGAAATACGGCCTATGAAGATAACTACAGTATCTAATCTGTTCATACAATAGGCTTACCCAACAAACTTCAATCCTGAAAGGCCTTGTTTTACAATGAGAAACCAAACAAGAGTGTATTGGAAACATAAAGAAGGAACTAGAAAGACCAGACTTTGCTTTATTATCATTCAGTTTGATAGTGCCATCAATATTGTTGAACTAGACCTTAAATGCCTACCAAACAGTGGTGGACTTGAGAAAAAGCCATTCCATCATGAGACATCCAAATAAACATTACCGTCTTCAGGAAGTTCTGGAAATAGGGATCCTAAATAATAAAATAAATTTGTGCAGTGTCCAATAGAAAGAACCGTTACGGTACACTATACACATGACGCAGATTTGACATACTTTAAATGTGGAGGTCTACATAGGTACATTATTAGGGCTGCCAAACAATTTACAATTGTAATTCAAAGGACTATAAGCTTATTAACTGATTCATTTACAGTTGTTTGGCATTTCTTTAAGTCTGCGTGAAATTACAATGTTTATTTTGCTAGCGCACCATGTTATTCTTTAGATGAGCAATTCATTTGTGTTGTTTGTTTCAAGAGTTCACACTTAGCTGATGATTGGTTGTAAAGCTAGTTTGGCGTGCTGTCCCGGGAGAGAGCCTTGAGCTCATAAGATCCTCGAGCCCGGGGCTCCCTCCCGTTTGCAAGCCGTGAGGGGGGTTTCAGCTCAGCTAGACCTCGAGAACAGACGGTGATTGCTCTTAAGAGATAACTACTTACCAGGAGCATGTCTATGGTGCTGATTTGGATTAGTCAATTCACTTAAGTTGCATGTTTTCGGCCGGTGGGAGGAAACAGGGGAACCCAGGGGGAACCCACATGAGCAATGGGAGAATGTGTAAACTCCGCACAGAAATGTTGGCTGGCTTAGGAAGGACTAGAACTAGTACCATTCTTGCTGTGAGGCAACAGTGCTAACCACTGGGCCACCATGCCACCCATCTAGGAAAAAAGGAGGAGTAGGGGTGGAAGGGGGATTCTTTAAAACGAAAATGGCTGTTATATGGAACTTAGGGTATTTATAATCGGTTAGGAATCATCTGATTGGTGAATCGGAAATTGGATAATGCTTGACTAGATGGAAGCAATCATAAGCACGTTATCCTCTCGAAATTAGTTCATAAATAAACTTCACTTAAGTAATCTTCAATCAAAGTTGAACCATTTGCTTCCCCGTTTGCATCCCCGTTACATTAGTTTGACGTTTTAGCCACAGTATTCCTAACCATGCCCCTCTTACCATTCGTTTGCTTTGATCTAAGATTTTTGAAAGAACAAGATCCCTCTGCGTTTCCAGAACACAACCGGCAGTGGCAGTCAGAACTACTTCAGAAATACAGCTTATAAAGATAACTTGTGTTTAACCATAGTATCTGGGCATACAATAGACAACCCAACAAACTTTAATCATTGAAGGCCTTGTTTTACAGTGAGAAACCAAACAAGAGTGTATTGAAAACATAAAGAGGGGACTAGAGCCAACTAAACACGCTACTTTGCTTTCATTATCATTCAGTTTGACAGTGCCATCCGTTTCGTTAAACTAGACTTTAAATGCCTACCAAACAGTGGTGAACTTGAGGAAAAGCCATTTCATCTGGAGACATCCAAACATTTCCATAGGAATGTTCTGGAAATAGGGATCCTATATCTCTATTTAAACTCTCTTCAACTCCCAAGTTAAGTTGTCCAATAGAAAGAGCCGCTACTGAACACTATACACATGATGCAGATTTGACTAACTGTAAATGCGGAGGTCTTCATGCGTACTTTATTAGAGCTACCAAACAATTTTCAATTGTAATTCAAATGACTTAAAATGCTTATTAACTGATTAATTTACAATTGTTTGGTATTTGTTAAAGTCAGTGGAAAATGACTTTTTTTGTTTATTTTGCTAGCGCACATTGTTTTTCTTTAGGTAGGCAATTAATATGTGCACCCAAAAATTTTTACTGTTTAAACTGACCATTTGCTTTTGTTAGGAGAGTCCGTCCGTCTTTGTTGACATCAGTTTGATTGTTCAGCCTCAATATTCTTAGCCACAACTCTCCTACCATTAGTTTGCTATGAGGGAATGATGTGCAAAATTATAGCCCCACCCCTACACAGTACAATATTCAGTTTCAGTTAGAAGTACAGTGGGTACGGAAAGTATTCAGACCCTCACTGCCCAGCCAGAGCCCTGACTTGAACCTAATTGAGCATCTCTGGAGAGAGCTCGAAAATGGCTGTCCACCAACGTTTACCATCCAACTTGACAGAACTGGAAAGGATCTGCAGAGAGGAATGGATATGATCCCTAAATCCAGGTCTGAAAAACTTGTTGCATCATCTCATGTTAAATTAGATCTAAAGGGGTTTTCTTTTTAAATAAATCTGCAAAAATGTCAACAATTACGTGCTTTTCAGTCTATATGGCGTGCTGTGTGTACATTAATGAGGAAAACAATGATCTTAAATAATTTTAGCAAGTGGCTGCAATATAACAAGTGAAAATGTTTGAGGTGGTCTGAATACTTTTTGTACCCACTGTATCATCAGCATACTAAAATACAAATCTGAGCAACTTTCATTTCACGCTGACTTTAGGAAATCCCTCTTTTTGCAGTCGTATCTGCCTGTCCTATTGACGTACTAAAGGACAGTCGTTCACCATTTAGTTTCTTTCTGGTTTATGTATACCTTTTAGAGTTGCATTACATCTTTACTGTCATACACTTGAAGTCAGAATTATTAGCCCCCCTGAATTACTAGCGCCCCTGTTTTATTTTTTTCCCCAATTTCTGTTTAATGCAGGGCAGATTGTTTCAGCACATTTCTAACCATAATAGTTTTTAAAAACTTTTTTCTAATAACTGATTTATTTTATCTTTTCCATGATGACAGTAAATAATATTTGACTACATATTTTTCAAGACACTTCTATACAGCTTAAAGGGACATTTAAAGGCTTAACTAGGTTAATAAGTTGAACTAGGCAGGTTAGGGTTATTAGGCAAGTTATTGTATAAACATGGTTTGTTCTGTAGATTATCAAAAAAAAAAAACATTAGCTTAAAGGGGCTAATAATTTTGTCCTAAAAATGTTTTTTTTTTTAATTAATAACTGCTTTTATTCTAGCTGAAATAAAAGAAATAAGACTTTCTCCAGAAGAAAAAAATATTATCAGACATACTGTGAAAATTTCCCTGCTCTGTTAAAAATCATTTGGGAAATATTTAAAAAAGAAAAAAAAATCAAAAGGGGGCTAATAATTCTGACTTCAACTGTACTTCTTTTTCTTTACCTTAAGACGTTCAGTCAGTTTGCTCTTGGGTAAGTGTTGTGTGTGCAACATAAATACATTTAAATATGTAAAATATTTTATTGGTATCATGATGGAAGAATTGAAAGGTAAATGATTCAACACCTAATCAAACGTTCAGTTCCAACACACAACAATTTATAACTTTTTTATTTAGTGGCTATTTCTCATAAATTTGTATGATCTCATTCGTAATTTAGTATGATTTGTTCATCCCCCAATGACAGTTGGGTGAAGGGGTGGGGTTGGGTTTTACGCCTCTTTTTAAAAATCCTACATTTTTATAAGTCTAAACTCGAAATTACGAATTAGCCACTGAACTGACAAAACGTAAAATAGCTACATTTTCTCGTGAGATCAGGCTGATCTGTTCACACTTGCAGTTTTTTTTAATTTTATCTTCTTTTATTTATTTAAAACCAAAAAGGAAAAGTAATGTACACTGAAAAGTGTTTTATGATATGTGTAATTGGTAGCAAACAATGCCATGTTCTGGTCTAAATGCATTGTATGTACTTAGTCTCAGAAATGAAGGTACAAAAGCTGTCACTGAAGTGATTCCTTTTCGCCAGTGGTTAAACGGACCACCAAACTAGTAGTTCTAATCACATTTAGGTTTTGAGCCATGAATCGTAGACTTTTTCCAAATATACACACCTAAATAGTGGCTCGGCGGTTAGCACTGTCGCCTTACAGCAAGAAGGTCGCTGGTTCGAGTCTCGGCTGAGTAAGTTGGCATTTCTGTGTGGAGTTTGCATGTTCTCCTCGTGTTCGTGTGGGTTTCCTCTGGGTGCTTCAGTTTCCCCTGCAGTCCAATGACATACAGTATCCGCTTGTTAAGTGTGACGTCACGCGAAGCAGCTTCCGGGTCCAAACGCTCTATTTAACTGAATGGGGAGACTCATGAAATGGTAATAATAAACGTTTACAAAGCGATTTAATACTTTCGAAAATCACGATCGCAATATATATGTCCATGCCTAATATCTAATGGCCAGAAAGTAATTCTTTTTTTATAAATTGTAAAAATTTTAGTATTTGTTATGCAACAAGCCCAGAGATTGTTGTGTACACTATGACTTTATGTAAAATTAACTTTAATGTGTGATATGAATAAAAAGAGATCCTAAACAAATGATTTCTTAACTCAAATGAATTTCGGCTTGGACCCGGAAACAGTATTACATACATCACCACTTAACAAGCGAATAGGTGAACTAAATTGGCTGTAGAGTATGAATGCATTTGTGAATGTAAGACTGTATGGGTGTTTCCCAGTACTGACATATGTCGGAATTGTTGCTGGTTCATTCCACTGTGGCGACCTTTGATAAATCAGAGACTAAGCCGAAGTAAAATTAATGAATGACTAACCTCAATACACTTAGACAAATATAGATTGCTTTCCAATTTATTACAAAAACATTAGTGTTTAACCAAATAATGTATGATCAACTTTTTGTACCTGATAGTACTTTTGGCAAGTAGATGTGTAATTGAGATAATATACAGTTAAAGTCTGAATTATTAGCCCCCCTGCATATACATATATTTTTTCAAAACATTTCTAAACATAATATTTTGAATAACTCTTGTCTAATAACTGATTTCTTAAATCGTTGTCATGATGACAGTACACTGAAAAAAGTGTTGCATGCAGAACTGTTGCAAACTATTTATTTGTGTTGAATTTAAACAAACAAATTAAGTTTAATAATGTTTAACTTAATTTGTTTATTTAAATTCAACACAAATAAATTGCTTACAACTACTTAACGTAAAAAAAAAAGTCCAAGAAATCTCTGAATAATTTTTTTCAGTGTACATACTATTTTACTAGATATATTTTAATATACTAGTATTCAGCAGTGACATGGAAAGTCTTAACTAGGTTAATTAGGCAAGTTAGGTTAATTAGGCAAGTCATCTTACAACAAGGCTAAGAATATTGACCCTTAAAATCATCTTGTTTTTTTATTATTAATTAGCTTTTATTTTGGCCGAAATAAACCAATAATACTTTCTTGCTCAGGTAAACATAATTTGGCAAATATTTGAAAAAGTTGACAAATTTTAGTTTTTACTTGGATACCACACTCTTGACAGCTTTTGCATCTTTATAACTGAGAGCATAAATATGATGTTTAATTTTTTTAATCAGATGAAAAACATTAAGAACCATTATGTGAATATGAATGTGTGAAGGAGTAGAAACAGCACATGGAATCCCTCTCTTTTGCACATGAAACAAAAGAGCAAGTGATAGCCATAATTCAGATGACAACAGTCTTTTTCAAACAAACTACACTACTAGAGTTGGTTTTAATTGAACCGTGAACATAGCCAAAATCCTAAATGGACTCTGATTGTTGTTTTTCTTTTTCTGATTTTAAAATAAGCACAAAATTTACTATAATGCTGTGTTTCTCAACCACGTTACTGGAGGACTACCAACAATGCGGCTGCATCCGAAATCGTATACTTCCATACAATATACTACGCTAAAAACAGTATGTGAGCCAAGTAGTATATCACTACTCTATCCCATACTGTAAAAGTCAGGAGTCAACTTTACCAAATGAAGTGAGTTTAGTTAACTTAAAATTTAATCAAAGTTAATTCTACTCATTTCAGAAGAGTTTTGAACTCAGTGTTAAAGGTAATGAGATAATTAAATACCTCAGTACTTCAACTTAAATCGAGGTAATTTACAGTACTCATATAGATTAGTTTTTAACTTAAATGGTTTGTTGCAATCGGTTTCGAGTTGCCTCAACTTATTGGGTTTTACAGTACTCAGTTGGTTTGAGTTCTCTTAATTTATTGGGTTTTAGTGTACTCAAATTGCTTTGTTTACTCAAATTGATTAAGTTCATAGCACTCAGAATTAGTTTTTAACTTAAATGGTTTGTTGCAATCGGCTTCCTCAAATGGTTTGAGTTACCTTGACTTTCTGAGTTTTACAGTGCACAGCGAGAGAATTCATAAATGGGAGTGAAGCGACACAACTATTGCGGGTAGGTCATGTGATCATAGCAAAATGAAATTGTAGTACATCTGAGTTCCTTTCATTCTACTCGCATTCATACTGTACAGATAGTATTTTTCTAATGGCCGAGTAGTGTGTTTAAATTCAAATGCAGCAGCCTGCATGTTTTGGATGCCTGCTTTGTCTGTCACACCTATTACAGGTATTTCAGTCTCTGCTAAATGAGCTGATGATCCAACCCAGGCTCATTCTGAAAACGTAGTCCAGCGGACGTTTCTGGAGACCGCGAAATACGTCCTGGGAGGTACGTATGGCTGCATTTAATTTTTTTAAGCGAACGCTACGGGGCGGTGTGACGCCGTTCCCTTTCGCGCTTGCCGGCTGACCGCTTACCTCCGTGTGGAGGGCTTTCCCGCTGCAGTCAGTTTTTCCGGTCAGCTCATCGTGTGCGTCGGCGGACTTCAGATGCAGAGAGGAGGAGTTGACAAAAGTGTCCAGGTTCGAATCCGGGGAAGAGCGGTTCCAGAAACCAGGTAAGACAAAAACAGAATCCAAAAAATAAATCGAACGAGTTCATAACAGGGTGAGAGCGTGGTGAAATCCGAAAATGCAGTAAAGTAATCAAAGCAGGGGCTTTTCTCTTTCTAGACGGCTTTTCTAAATTGTTGCTCGGGTTTAGGGAAGTGAGCAGGCGGGCAGGTCAACCGGTAAAACTGGTTGGGTTCAGGGAAGAAGGAGGGTGGGTCAGCCGATTGGCCGGTCGCGCAGTCAATCATTCGGTCGGTCAGACAGCGGCCTCTGGTGGGTTGATGCGAGAACAGCGCGGGCGCGAACGGCACTTGCGAGAGACGTTCGAGATACGAAAAAGCACACACAGCGGCCTCTCGCGGATTCGCTAAAACAAAAACTGCACAAATACGTACCTCCCGGGACGTATTTCACGGTCTCCAGAAACGTCCGCTGGACTACGTTTTCAGAATGAGCCTGGGTTGTGATGATCTGAATCAGGTGTGTTTGGTTAAAAAGACCAGGAAAATGTGCAGAGCTGGTGATCCTCCAGGAACGTGGTTGAGAAACACTGCTATAATGGGTGCGTTTTCCACTCATTCCACCCCTTTAAATGATCTAATTGTTGCTTTTATATGACGAGCCTCTATAAAAATGATCTCCACACTGGTTCTTCTGTAAGTGAATGATATATTGAAATCATCTGTTGTCTGGGCTGCTTTTGCTATGAGATTTTGTTGTGCGCTGTTCACTTTCTAAAGTGTTTATATGTGTGGTGGGTGAATCGCTCCAAATGTGTGCGCACTCATTTCTTATTTGTAAATTTCTATAAACCGAAAGGAAGGAATGAAGGATGTTTTGATTTTGGCATTACACTAAAGATGGAAAGACAAGAAAGTGTGTTGCTACAAATTATTCATAAAGACCTCATTGTTGCCGGCATTATGGAGTGGGGTCTTCTAAAGCCTCAGGCATGGAGATGAAAAAAATTGAACAGCACAAGTTGACCTCCATCATCCGGTTCTTTCACAGTTCAAAAATATCCATGCGAACAATTGCATCCTCTTGACACACTCTGCTCCTAGTCTACGTTTGAGATTTATTTTGAAATGGAAATAGCCATGGCGTCGAGCCAGTAGCGTAATCCACGTGCTGAAACCGGTTCCAAGATATTGTTTATGGCAGAGCGTCATCCCAGACTCGGAATGATCTTTCCATCTGCCGTAGGCTGCGCATCAAATGTCAGTGAGCAAATTTTGCAGTGAAACTCCATCTCCATGAAGACTTGTATTTGAGATGGGTTTGATGATCGCCCCTCCAATTGATGTGTATGGTGTTCTACGCACGTTTAAAGCACAACATTCTGTAAATGCCGGTTTGAGACATGACAAGGTCTCAATCCAGGACACAGGTTTGAAAAGCACAAGGCAAAATATGATGTTAAATGGGTTTAAATCAGGACTTAATGTGTTAGTCTACTGTGAAAACAAGCTGAAATGCTCCAAAATTTGTAAAATTATTAGTTGTGTTATTTGTTGATTTGCCTCAGTGTCATGTAATAAAGGTGTCACATTATGATGGGTAATTTAATGTATGTTTTGTCTTTCTTATTTACTCTTATTTTTTATTTGATTAGTTTGTTCAGGTGTGTTTGATTAGCGTTGGAACAAAAATCTGCAGGACACCGGCCCTCCAGGAACAAGTTTGGTGACCACTGCTTTAGATTAATCTTCAAAGCCTCCTCCTTTCTTACCCTAGACATGCTCAATAATGTTCATGTCTGGTGACTGGGCTAGCCAATCCTGGAGCACCTCTACCTTCTTTACTTTCAGGAACTATGATGTGGAGGCTAAAGTATAAAAAGGAGCGCTATCCTGCTGAAGAACTTGCCCCCATACTGAATGTAACCCCAAACCAGAGGTCGCGTTAGACTTTTTCATTGTCCGTTATTTTGACGAAGAGGGTTGTAAAAATTCCGTTATAATCTATTATTGACCGTCATTTAATTAGCATATTTTCTTATCACTTTTTTCATTTATCTTTTAATAATGAACTTGCACGACGAGCATATAGGCTAAATTATTCATTCATTTATTTGACAAATGAACAAAAACTGCTATCTTCCTTAACTCATATCTTCCTCCTTTGTCGACTTCAACTGGGTGATTGCCTGTGCGTAATCAAACGCATCAAGGGAGACTGATGCAGAGGCAGTTGTCATTAAATTTTTTATCTTTGCCTCAGAAAGTCAACTTCTCATAATAGTTTTAATTTTGTTCTGAAACCGCATTCTGCTGCCAGAGACCGGAATTACTAGCGCCACTTCAGCCTGTGTTTTCATTCATTCATTTTCTTGTCGGCTTAGTCCCTTTATTAATCTGGGGTCGCCACAGCGGAATGAACCGCCAACTTATCCAGCACATTTTTACGCAGGGGATGCCCTTCCAGCCGCAACCCATCTCTGGGAAACATCCATAAACACTCATTTACAAACACTCATACACTACAATCCGTCAAAATGAGGGACCACCTTCAGATTTTTCCATCACTGCTGAAAAAAATCCATCAATGACAGAAAATATTTGGTTAACGCGACCTCTGCCCCAAACCATGATTTTTTTTTTTCCTTCACCAAACTTGACTGATGGGCGATGCAGTGGCCCAGTAGGTAGTGCTGTCGTCTCAGCAAGAAGGTCGCTGGTTTGAGCCTTGGCTCAGTTGGCCTTTCTGTGTGGAGTTTGCATGTTCTCCCTGCTTTCGCGTGGGTTTCCCCTGGGTGCTCCGGTTTCCCCCACAGTCCAAAGACATGCAGTACAGGTGAATTGGGTAGGCTAAATTGTCCGTAGTGTATGAGTGTGTGTGTGTGTGTGTGTGTGTGTGAATGTGTGGGCATCTGCTACATAAAAACTTGCTGGATGGGTTGGCGGTTCATTCCGCTGTGGCGACCCTGGATTAATAAAGGGACTAAGCCAACAAGAAAATGAATGAATGAAGGAACTTGAGTGATTTCTGTAAGAATCTTGGGTTCATGTGGGTTCCGATAGGTCTTCTGCACTATTTGTGGTAATTGTGATGCAGTTCAACAGAAGATTCATTGAAAAAATCTACCTTCTGCCACTTTTCCAGTTAAGTCATTATTTGTTGCTCGTACAACTGGGATCAACAAAAAGGTTTTTGTCAGTGTTTAAAATGAGCTGAAAAAACACAATCCTTGAGGGTCTTTTAAAGACAATCAAATTGTTTTATGTTCAATCTTCTAAAATGAACATCTTAACTCAGTGGTCACCAAACTTGTTCCTGGAGGGCCGTTGTCCTACAGATTTTAGCTCCAACCCTAATCAAACACACCTGAACAAGCTAATCAAGGTCTTACTACGTATACTTGAAACATCCAGGCAGGTGTGTTGAGGCAAGTTGGAGCTAAACCCTGCAGGGACACCGGCCCTCCAGGACCGAGATTGGTGACCCCTGTCTTAACTCCTTCATGTTGCTCCAACACAAATCGATCGTGTGCATTTCTTGCACAGTGTAAACTGATGACTTTGGCCCAATCCCAATTCTACCCCCTTACCCCTACCCCTTGTTTTGCGCGTGCCCGTGAAGGGGTAGTGGTGTCCCAATTCTCTTTAGCTTGAAGGCGTAAGGCAAAGGGCAAGGGGTATTCACCTTATTCTCAGCCGTCGAGTGGGCGCTGCCATTTGAATCTTTTTGTCTCGCGACTTCCGGTCACATTCACTTCCATTCATTTTTTAACGTTAACAACTGCTCGTTACGCTGCTTGATGTTGCAATTTGATATTTTCTTATTATATTATGCTACTTGGTCTGTGTAGTCATGCAAACATTTGTTTGTTGAGCAAGTAGTTTGGCCATTTTCTGCCGTTTATTATTCCTAGTCATTTCTCCCATTGGCGACTGAATCGGAAGTTCTAAGACAATCGCGAAAACAGGCGCACTTCCGCATTTTAGAATAAAGTCAATACACCCCTTCAAACGAAGATTTTTCGGGACCACGCTCGAAACCAAGGGGTAGGAAAAATTTCCCAGAATACACCAGCTCCAGCTGCACCCGGAAAGAGATCCACTAATTAGTATGTTTTGTCATTATTACGAATTTGTACAACAAACAAACACATGTTTTAGTATATTCATAACTGCATTCATGTTTTACCGTCATGCTTTAAAAAAAAAAAAAAACGCTAAAATAAAAACCGCCAAATTTCGCGATCTATAATCCCCAATAATAACTTCTGTACTGCAGTCCCACAACATTCTGACACTCGATGACACTGGAATACCCTGTCAGAAAAGTCTAGTGGCTGGGAATGAACGTTTTACAGTGTCTGCTATAATGTTCATGTTGTTTTTGTTGTGTTTACATTAATAAATATGGCCAGTACTGTTACGATCTTACATTAATGAATATGGCCACTGTGTAAATGCACAGTAGTGTTACGATCTTATTGCCACATTAAATCGTTATGATAACATAATACATGGCTTCAGTGATATCCTGAAGATAAATACCAAAAAATAGCACAACTGGAATCACTTTAGTAGTCGTCATCATCTGAACTCATATGAAGCAAAAGATCGCGTGGACATATGATGACGTGTGCAGGTGCTGTCCCAACTCTTAGGGGTAAATTTTGAAGCCCTTCCCCTTAACCCTCGGTTGCAAGGGCTAAGGGTACAAAAATAGAATTGGGATTGGGCTTTAGTGTTTCTTTTTTTCCTCATGAAGTCTTAAAAGTTTACTGCAATATCCACCCACCTGTGTTTTTTTACTAACGAAAAGGTCAATCTCAGCCTTTTCAAGGCACATACGCACTTAAAATCTGTTTATTGATTTTTTTTTATTTTTGTCTTGCATTCTGACAACAATGCATTTTATTCTGACAGTGCAGCATTTCTATGCCCTTTTAAAAGTGACTTCAGCCTTGAATGATCAAACCTGTCAAAATGTATCACTCTACACACAATATAATGTTTGTTTCCCCTCTTTTCCATCCTTTTCCAATGCCTCAGTAGTGCTCAAACACATGTTTTTTTTTCCTCTTTCCTGAGACAAAGTTATTCATTGATTAATATAGCTAGTTGTTTATTTAACATTTACATGCTCTCCCGCCATTATACCTTGCAAGTATTGGCTTTTTCCTTCAGAACTGCTGATAATTCTCTGGAGCATAGATTCAATTCAAGTGCTGGAAACATTCCTTTGAGTTTTAAACCCATATTGACATAATAGCATCCTGCAGTTGCTACAGAACTGCCGGCTGCACATTCTTGATGCTAATTCTTGTTCCAGCACATCCCAAAGGTGCTGTTGAGTGGATTGACTGTTGAGGTCATTTGAGTAACGTGAACTCAATTTTATATTCACGAAAGCAGATTGGGTTTTGGGACATGTTTTCTTGCTTGTGGTAGCCTATGGCAGACACGGATGGCAACAAAACTTTGGGTAGACTTTGACAAGTACAAATGTATTCAAAACTATCCATGTGATTTTGTTAGCTCACATTGCTTGTTTTGTGGGGAACAGTTCATCTGTGATTGTCATAAAGTAAAAAAAAAAAGTTTAACATTGTAATCTTTAATTGAAGATACACTTCCTGTTTTTTTTTTTTTTTTTTCAATTGTCAGATTCTGTATGTCTGAGGTATCGGGTAAAGCTAACATACGTAACCACGCCCATTCAACTGTCAACAAACAGAAATGTTAAGGAGGAATCAGTGTTTGCACCGCAAAAAAATGCTTTTCTTGCATAGATTTTTTGTCTTGTTTCTAGTCCAAATATCTAAAAATTCCTAAATCAAGAAGAATTTTCTAGACAAGCAAAACATATTGTCTTGTTTTGAGAAATAATATGCCAATATTAAGTGAGTTTTTCCCTTTAAACAAGCAAGATAATCTGCCAATGGGGTAAGCAAAATAATCTTACATCAAAAGAAAAAACAAGATTTCCCGTATCCGTTTAATGGAGAGAAGATTCTTTCAACACATTTTTAAGCATAATAGTTTTAATAACTCATTTCTAATAACTGATTTATTTTATCTTTGCCATGATGACAGTAAATAATATTTTACTTGATATTTTTCAAGACACTTCTTTACAGCTTAAAGTGACATTTAAAGGCTTAACTAGGTTAATTAGGTTAACTAGGCAGGTTAGGGTAATTAGGCAAGTTATTCTATAACGATGGTTTGTTTTGTAGACTACTGGAAAAAAAATAGCTTAAAGGGTCAAATAATTTTGTCCCAAAAATAGTTTTTAAAAAATTAAAAACTGCTTTTATTCTAGTCGAAATAAAACAAATATATTATCAGAATATAATATATTCTATAAATATTATCAGACATACTGTGAAAATTTTCTTGCTCTGTTAAACATTTGGGAAATATTTAAAAGAGAAAAAAAAATAAAAAGGGGGCTAATAATTCTGACTTCAACTGTGTGTGTGTGTGTGTGTGTGTATATATATATATATATATATATATATATATATATATATATATATATATATATATATATATATATATATATATATATATTGTCCAACCCAAAAATTTATAGTTTTTGTGTTTATTTTAAAAACATTGAGCTATGCAGAATTTAAGATGGTAAATATTTAATTGTTGAGATTTCAATAAGATACATTGTATGTACTATATATAGGGTATGATTTTACAGCAAAATTTAACATATTATCATAAAATGATATCTGCAGATAAATTTTTTTCTCTTGAAATATACTCCTGGATATATAACTACAAGACTTACTGTGAGTTATCAATCACTGTTTTAATAATGAATATTTGAAATGGTAAAAGTAACCATCCGAAAATATAATGTGGTTTACCTTGAAACCAGTAATTGTGACAACATTAATTACATTAGTTAGGTAAGCAAAAGTACATAATAAAGTGATTGTTGAGCATTTATCACTGTTTTTCTTACAGCACTTTAATAGCAAGAAGATATTAAAATGACATTTTTTGATAACTTTAACCTGCGCCCTTAGATTTATTTAGAAAAAATAAACCGTTGACTATGTTCTTAATTCATATTTCACCTCCAAAAAAAAAAAAAAAAAAAAAAAAGGAAACAACCTCGGGTGAGTTTTGAGGTTTTTCTATGTTAGATCTGTCAGTGTTTATGAATACTTCTGTATTTCTCAGTGTTAACAAATACTGTCTAAAGTGGTTGCATCAAAACAGCTCTGAAGCCATTCTGAATTTAAGCAAAGCTGGTTTTGGCAGTATTTCCCAGCCGGGATTCCTTCAACAAAGACTTCTTGGCGTTTCACCCTTCCTCGGATGGCTGGTAAGTCCTCAGAGCATAGTTATTTTGAGTCGTCAGGAGTCAGTTGTATTATTCATCTTAGACTTCATTTAGGCTTATCGTTGTCATCCGTGACTTTTTCTCTTGAGCTTGGTGTAATCGTTCCAGACATCTGAAATGATGCTTGTAATGGAGGCACTCATAGTTTTAGTCATGCAATCAGTCAGGCAGATCTCACATAGTTTATTCATACCTGTCAAAACGACGTCTGTCTTAAATTTGAGATACAGTGTTTAATCAGTGAGTTATAGTGCGTCATTCATCGTCCTTGTCCTTCCCAGACTCTTAGCTGGAAGTGTTTTTGGAGTTCTCTTTGAGTGGTGTATCATTAATTCAAACAGGAAAGCTACAGAACTGTGCTATTTTGCCATGTGCATGTTATCCGTAGATAGGTAATTGATATGAACAATTGTGTTGGTTAGTTTTGCCCAATTAGCTCATATCCAGCTCATGTCTACACCATCTAGATGAAAATTCCAGGTTCTCCATTTATATCCATTCAAAGGTATACAGTAGCATTGTAGCTTGACTAAACTGATAGTTTAAAGACTTTGATGAATATTCTAATATAAAATGTTTATTTGCACAATTTTTTTTCAGTTCAGTCAGCCCAATGATACAGATTTGATGTTTATTTTATATGGTTTGATATAGTACAATCTGTCTCTCTCGAACCAACACTGGTCTCTCAAAGACGTCACTAATTTCTCACAGGAATTCAGTAGTCTCTTACAGGACATCAGAACAGCTCTGACTCCATTCTGGATTCAACCAAAGCTAGAAACAAGCTGCCATCTCCCTAACTCAGGTGCTTTGGGCAATATTCTCCAGCAGGAATCCTTCAACAGAGACTTCTTGTTATTTCACTCTTCTTCAGATGGCTGGTAAGTCCATATACAGTTGAAGTCAGAATTATTATCCCCCCTGAATTATTAACGCCCTTGTTTATTTGTTCTGTTCTGGGAAGATTGTTTCAGCACATTTCTAAACATAAAAGTTTTTAAAACCTATTTCTAATAACTGATTTATTTTATCTTTGCCACGATGACAGTAAATAATATTTTACTAGATATTTTTCAAGACACTTCTATACAGCTTAAAGTGACTTTTAAAGGCTTAACTAGGTTAATAAGGTGAACTAGGCAGGTTAGGGTAATTAGTCGAGTTATTGTATAATGATGGTTTGTTCTGTAGATTATCAAGAAGAAGAAAAAAATTGCTTAAAGGGGCTAATAATTTTGTCCCAAAAATTATTTTAAAAAAATTAATAACTGCTTTTATTCTAGCCGAAACAAAAAAAATAAGACTTTCTCCAGAAGAAAAAATATTATCAGACATACTGTGAAATTTTCATTGCTCTGTTAAAAATAATTTGAGAAATATTTTTAAAAAATCTAAATCAAAAGGGGGCTAATAATTCTGACTTCAACTGTATATATTGGACATAGTGGTTTCTTTGCCATAGTAGCATTTTTGCCATGGATTTGCAGAGATTTTCAATCAGGTTTAGGTCAGGACATGAATAAGGACATTTCATTATTTCAGCGATATCAGCTTGAAAGATCTGCTTTACATCTTTTGCTTTGCTAAGTGAACTTCTGATCCAAATTCATGTCCACACCATCTGTCTAGACCATAGGTCTCAAACTCATTTCCTGGAGGGCCGCTGCTCTGCACAGTTTTGCTCCAACCCTAATCAAACACAGCTGATCCAACTAATCAAGGAGTGCAAGAATACTAGTGACTATTAAGCAGGTATGAGTCGGAGGTGGTTGAAGCTAAAGTATGCAGAGCTTTAGCACTCCAGGAATTGAGTTTGAGACCACTGGTCTAGACCATCTAGATAAAAATTCCAGTTTCTCCATTTATATCCATTAAAAGGGTAGCAGTGTATCTGGACTAAACCGATGGTTTAAAGATTTTTTTTTTGACACTGGTGAAAAACTGAATTTTTCTAATATAAAATGTTTTTTGCGAGGCTTTTTCAGTTTCAGACAGTCAGCCCAATGATACAGATTTGATGTTTATTTTATATGGTTTGATATATCACAAACTGTCTCTCTCAGGACAACGCTAGTCTCTCAAAGACTTCACTAATTTCTCACAGGAATTCACTAGTCTCTCACAGGACTTCAGAACAGCTCTGACTCTGGCTCTTGACTTCTGGATTCAACCAAAGCCACCAATGCATTTAGGCATGTAGACATGGGCAAGACGATCTGCTGTAGTTTAAACTGAGCATCAGAATGGGGAAGTAAGGTGTTTTAAGTGACTTTGAACACGGTTGTTGGTGCCAAACGGGCTGGTCTGATTATTTCAGAAACTGCTGATCTACTGGGCTTTTCATGCACAACCATCTCTAGGGTTTACAAAAAATTGTCCGAAAACATATCTTTTGTAAAAAGATAGTCAACATGACAATGAGTTCACTGTACTTAAATGGCCTCCACAGTCACCAGAACTCAATCCAATAGAGCACTTTTGGGATATGGTGGAACGGGAGATTCATATCTTGGATGTGCAGCAGGCCCGGATTGGCCAATTGGGAGGACCGGGAGAGTTCCCGGTGGGCCGGTCCGTTTTTTTAGCCGCGAGGACCAGTGTTTCTAGCTGCTTGCACTCAGCAGTCACACTTTTTTTCATTTATTTATATATTTAACCATAACCAGACTCTTTTTATTCATTATTTTGCCGCAGGTCTGCTCTTCTTAGTTATTGTCCCACACTAGAGTAACAGTGCCATTATGGTCTAGTGGTCAGCTCGTTGCTTTATAACTTTGACGATCCGTGTTCGATCCTCACCCGAGATATTCTTTTTTTTCTCTTAAATTTTTATTGTTAAGACATAAAACAATGTAAGGTTGTAGAACATTTTAAGTTCTAAAGCAGCTGTTTTCTTGAAAAAGACGTGATAGTGTAAACTGAATTGGAAATGACCTTATTTTAATATAGTCAGTCGTGAACTGAGGTGGGCCGGTCTAATGCTTGAAACTCCAGGGCTAAAATGTAGTCCCACTCCGGCCCTGATGTGCAGCCAACAAATCTGCAGCAACTGCGTGATGCTATCAATGTCAACATGGAGCAAAATATCTGAGAAATATTTCCAGTATCTTGTTAAATCTGTGCCACGAAAGATTAACACGGTTCTGAAGGAAACAGGGGGTCCAACCCTGTAATAGTAAGGTGTACCTAATAAAGTGGCCGGTGAGTGTATTATAGCATAAGAAACACTACTGTGATTAAAGAACGTACACATCCTGTTAGATTATTATTATTATGTTACAAGTGAGTCCTGTTTTTTTTTTTAAGAAAGCTGTGGCACAAACACGAATAAATTTGGTGGTGCTCTATTAAATTTGTCAACCACAATATATATCAACTAAAACAGTCTGCCTAATGGAAGTGTGTTAATGGAGAACGAGGTCTGTCTCGATATTATAAAAGACTGATTAGAGGACTCTCATTGTGTGGCATTTTAAAGTGATGGATAGAAAAACAGTTCTTGGAAAGGCCAAGCACCCTAGCTGCTTCCATTAGACCACCGAGAGAATGAAAATAATGTTCAGTGTGTGAATTAAAGCCGTGACACACATCAGTGTATATCCCGTTTCCTGAACACCACCCATATACGAGCCAGCACACCCACACCAATCTAAATGCAAACACGAGCGCTTTTAAAATGCTGCCGTTCAGCTCGCTCAGATCAAATATGCTGATATGTTCTACAAGAACGCTTTGAGAGAGAACAGTTTTTTCCCCTAAGCCCTCTCTCGCATCCTCACAAAAGAAACAGCACTTACGTTTACACATGCACGACACATCAGTGACAGAACAGAACATTTAAATAGATTTGAATAGGAAACAAAAGACTTCAGAATTAGCGCCATTGTTCTCGGAAATCTCCATGGCAACTTTATTCACCTGTTTTGGAAAGCTGTTGTACGGTTCTCAGGAGGGGGACATGTGCATTATGTCCTATGTGAAAAAATGCACATATCAGCGTTGCTGCCTGTCATGCGCAGGCACGGTATAGAGAGAAAATGACAAGCACAATTACGAGCCACTCAAAAATCCATCACAGCCTGTACTGGGCCGGAATGGGGGAAATTTCCACATGAAAAATGTCAAGCAGTCTTTTATGCTGTTACAACCTCTCGTGACTGCGCCAGCTGATGCTGTAATGTATGAAAAGTGGCATTCACTATGGTAATAGCGTGCAATCCTATAGAGTAAAGATGTGCAAAGCTGCACATTTTCAGAGTCCAGTCGTAAAGCGGTGGGTTTTAAGACTGGCTGACATAATGTGGAAAACGGTTTATGGTTTGTGAAGCAATCAGAGCTCCTTAATTCAGACGACTTTTTGCAACATGATCAATTAATGAAGATTAAATGTGAACCCAACTTGTTTTGACTCCTCTAAAGCATAAAAATACTATAATATGTTTGCAGATATTTAAAGAGCCCCTATTATAGATGAAATAGGGTCATATTATGGTTGTAAGGGTCTCCAACAACAGTCTAATATGCATGCGAGGTCAAAAAACACTTTCATGGTCTTTTAATATGCTTTTATTTTTACCTAACAATCCCAGCGACTCTTATATGAATCTGTTCCCAATAGTGATGGGAAGTTCGGATAATTTTTCTGACTCGGATCTTTGAGTCTCGTCCATCGAGATGAACGAATCTTTTTTCGAGTCATTTCGTTTATTTGGTTTAATTTGCCAAAATATTATTAAAATGTGACGAATTGCTTCCAAACACATCTACAACTAGCCCAAAAGGTTGATCACACAACAAATAAGTCATAAATACAATACTATTAGAAGGAGAAAATGATTCAATATTTACCTGCTGTTTTGTCTATGAAGGTATTGTTGTCTCTTTGCTCAGCTCACCTTTTCATGTCCTCAAATGTCAGTGATTCGTTCACGTTACACTGACAGTCACATGTAATCTTAACCAATGTAAACAGTCTAAGTTTATTGGAGCCATGATAATTAGTAGATAATTAGTCATTCGTTCATCACATGACAGAATGACTCAAACCCGAGGACTCGAGAGATAAACGGTTAAATTCTTTTTCCGGCTCTAAACGCAAATAATTGGCCTGTGAGGAACGATTGACTCAGACCCGATAGAGGACTCGAGAGATGAACGAATCAATTCTTTTTCCGGCTCTAAACGCATATGATTGGCTTCTGCCTTTCCGCGATGAACGACTCAAATGACTTGAAATGAACGATATCACCTGCACAAAAGTGCGCACGTGCATATGAACGAATCACTCCCTGAGAGGACTCGTAGTTCCCGAGTCATATTGAAGATTTGTTCAAAATGAACAAATCGTTCATGAACGACCCATCGCTAGTTCCCAAACTCCCATATGAATCTGTTCCCGATCTCCCTAATGAATTTGTTCCCAAACCGCTCGGTTGATTAGAGTGAAGCTAATCTGATTGGATCGATGACAGTCTGTTGCGATTGGTCGACAGCGTTCAGCGCAAGACAGAGTGAAATGCCTAGGCTTATCCACAATATAGAAGTAGTCAGAGTGCATAGTGTACGTGTGCGCATACCTGCCAACACTCCTGTTTTTCCCGGGAGTCTCTCGTATTTCAGACCCATCTCCAGCCACCGACCGTTTGTTATTTATCCCAGAAAAGTCCCGTACTTTCAATCACCTGTCCCCAGCATTTTGGTACAGTCGATGGAGCCCAACTGTGGTCGCCAACATTGGTATAGGATCCGATCGCAGTGGTCGCCCAAAACACGCTTTTATAGTAGTTATTAACACCATAGTACACAGTACCCGGTTTTCACCAGTGTTATCAGGGCCGGCGCATTCATAGAGGCGACCTAGACCAAAATACTAAGGGTGTCACGATCCTCCAAATCCTCGATTCGATTACATTTTCGATTCTGAAGGCACGATTCGATTATGAATAATTAATTAATTAATGACCAATTAATTACTTGTAGCCTACCGTTTAAACTACCTGACCTGCATGGTGTTTGTTTTACCCATAAACAAATCATACAGTAAATTAATAAAGGCAAGTTACACACATAATTACCACCTGTCAATCACTTTTTCTGCGGGACTCGTGAATAGGCAGTGATCTGTGTCGTTATAATGGCGTCGGTAAAAAAGACGCACAACCAACAGGATCCAGCCAACAGTATCTGAGGTGTTCGCTAAAATGTCTAAGTACAAGTGAGTGAAAGATTGACGCAGTCCTCTGACTGCCTGGACCTGCTGTCTCGAGTGCATGGCTGTATGTGCGTCTGTGTCTTTGTGGTCACGTGATGTGCATTTTCAGAGGTAGTGAGGAAGGAGGGCTGCTCAGAAATGCTACACGCCACTGTGGATGTCAAATCGTTGTCGTTCTAAAATGCCATTTAAAACAAAGACAGTGTAAACAGGGCCTGAGTGTGTACTTTTTTGCGAGCGGATTTGCAACGGGGGCGGGCGGAGGATCGCGATGCCGGTGTTGTCTATCGGACGAACCGTACGTAATACGTACATAGCAGAGCTTGCAAAACTGTGTTTTTTTTGTTGACAACACGAACATTGTCAACATAACTCACTGGAAATCCAAAGTGCTTACACACCGGCGACTTCATTGGAAGAGGAGAGGGTTTAAGTTCTGTCGACGGGTCTCCTGCTTCTGCAGTTTAACAAGCACTTCAACAAGCCTGTTTTTTCCCGCTTGGCAAGCTAAGCTGACATGGGGGCGTGGCAGCATCGACAATTCAATTTTTTTGATTCGATAATTGAAATTGAGCATAAATTTCGATCGATTTCGATAAAAAAAATCAAAATCGTGACACCCTTACAAAATAGTGAGGGCGGCGTCAACAAACCCCCCGGTCCTCACTTTCATCCACGACATCCACCCCCTCCCTCCTGGTCCTCACTTTTATCTAAGAACCGGTCACTTTCTTTTTCCCTTTTGGGTCGAGGGTGGCGTGATCGCCGTTCGCCTAGAGCGCCAGTTCGTCATGCTCCGGCCTGGAGTGTTATTCAGACACCTCACCTGAAACTTGAGCTCACAAACACATTTAACTTGGTAAACAAAGCGGCACGTGTCCCGTTTTCAATGTGGCATTAGACGCAATATGAAAATATAAAGGGTTAACCTGATACAGTTCAAGCGGTTACAAGTAACAAAACACAATTAAATACATAAATTGTCACTTGTGAAATGGAGGAAGAAACTGATTCATGATCCACTGTCAATTACATCAGTAGTCTTTTCTGATCATTCCTTTGATGCTGTGTTCACACCAGACGCGAAACGCGCGGATAAATCGAGCTATTTCCCCGCTTCATTCGCGTGTCAAACACCGCTTCATTCGCGTGTCAAATTCACTTCAGAACAGACGCGGATTCGCGTGATGGGCAGGGCTTCTGTCTGCCCCGTGACTCTAGCTTCATAGCTAAAGGGCTAACATTGATTTTATGAAGAAAATAACAGTGTTATGTGCTTTATGAAAGTTGATAAACAGCGTCGATACGTTTAGAGCCGTGTCTGAGTACACTACATCCTTTCAGAGGTGCATCCAGCTCTTTAAGCTCATAGACTCCTCCAGAAACTGAACCTGGAGGTTTTCAGCGGTGCTTCTGACTGAGCCCAGTCCAGTTTGATGAACTTCTTGTCGGTGTCTCCTGGGGGATTTCCCCTGTGACACCGACAACAGGTGATGCGTCACAATCACGCCCCCACAAGAGCAAGCTCCTGATTGGTTAACGCGGCGCGAATGTCCACTGAAGTTCAGATTTTCAAAAGCGAGTGATTCGCGCGAAACGCACATTAAGCGTGTCAAACACGCAAAACGCTCAATTCGCGCCACGCCATTCGCGCCATGTGCACAGCGCAATTCTCGTTAATTGCACCGCGCCGCAGGATGTCTACTCACGCGTTTACATTGACTTAACAGGTAAATCACTCACGCTTGACGCGCGTGCCGCGTCTGGTGTGAACGCAGCATAACAAACGTTCGTTGAATTCTCCGTTGTAAACATGTAGATTCCAGAAGCACTCGAAGAGCGCAAGGCTGAGCTATAATGCTGAGGTATTTTTGCAAAAATAAACCTCAACCACTCACTCTTTACAGTTTCATCTTTGGGTAGAGAAAATAACACTAACTATTCCCTCACACTTCCAGTATTATCAAGCAGAGCACAACGTTGATTCAACCGGCGTCTGCTACAGAGTGTGTCTAGCCTCTTTTTCTCTGTGTACTGTGCTTGTGGGTGGGGCCGCAGGTTTCAATTTTCCCAGGTTTGCGCGTGCAACAACTGGGCGGGTTTAAGTTTCAGATCCACGTCACGCCAAAATGCCTAAGGATTCGTTATCAAGACGATTCATTTGAAGCACTATGAGTCGAGTCTTTTATGAATAAATTAATAGTTTTAAACACTGTGCACTTTTAGATTTAAACCTTAGCTGGGTATTTCACTTTACTGTTACACTCTACTAATATGGGCTCTTTAAAAAAAAAAAACACGCTAAGTGAACATTCTTGTACATCTGAAAAACAATGCTGAAGTCAGATATTCTGCTTTGAAAATGTATGTTACGTGCTGGAATGTCTGTCTTTGTTTGGGCCTTTTTCTCTCTGTTATGTCCATTTTTAGCATGCTTAAATTGATTTGACGTCAACAAGGAAAGACATGGCATGGCATTTGAGCTGTAGCGAGGTTCATAACAGTTATTAGAGCAACCAGGAACACCTACTGGAGAGAGTGCAGGGGTGTGAACATGGTGATAATGTGAACAGGACAGCAAGGCTTTTACATAAGCTCCTTTCTTGTTTTTTAAGCTCAGCACAACTTGCTAGAACAGAAAATAAGTTGCTCTTGTTGACTATTTATTTAACTTGATATAGTTTAGATTTTGTTTAAATTGTTTTAAATTGAAATTGTTAAAGGATCAGTTCATTTTGGGAAAACAGATTGAGATGTTTCAGATATCTCTCCTATCCTCTATAGACAGCAATGGTCTGAGACAGTGTGAAAAAGGAAACAGAAACATTCTTTATTTTATTATCTATATTTTTAAAGACATAAAAACTGTTTTCAGTTATCGTGTTGCTGCATGGTGTTATAAAAATGAATATAAAACTTAGCATTACTTGTCACACATTTTTCCCTCCTTTGGTTTTAAATATTACCAATGTTCAATTTGGGTAAATAATTGTTTTATGTTCATTGAAATGTTATGAAGCAAGACGAGCAAAAACTGACATACTTTATAACATAATTGATACATCTGCACAAAAATTGTGGGTATTTATTTGCAGATGCTGTGAATTATATTGTAAATGATGTCAGTTTTTGTGTGTTCATAACTGCCTGGAGCACAAACCCCAAAAATGAATAGTTTATTTTAATAACAGTACTTGACAGAAGTCACAAGTTTTTTAAAATTTATTTATTTATTTATCATGTTGTAATTAAATTAAATAGTTAACAAATTTTACTTTAATATTTAAGAAATTGTTATTTTATTTATTTAATTGTATTTCATTTTAATTAGTTAATTTATTTGTTTAATTTAATTTTAATTTTTATTCATTCATTTTTTAATCAAATAATTAATTAAATAATTTAGTTTTATTTAATTTAAATCGCTTAGATTTTTATTCATTTAATTGTATTTAATTAGTTAATTCCTTTATTTTTTATATTTATTTAATTGTATTTAGTTTAATTCGTTTATTTATTTATTTATTTAAATTTAATATATTTTTTAATTTAAATAACTTATTTTAATTTAAATAATTTAAATCTAATTTAACTTTAGTTTTACTCAATGGATAATTTATTTATTCATTTTATTGTATTTAATTTTAATTCATTAATTAATTTATTTTATTTATTTTTATTTATTTATTTATTTAATATGCTTTAATTAAATTTAATTAATTAACTAATTTAACTATTAATTTAACAATTAGTGATTATTTAATTATTTTTTTACATTTATTTAATACATTCAAATTTAATTAGTTAATTGACAATTTTATCTTTATTAAATTTTTATGAATTAATAATTGATTTATTTGTTTAATTGTATTTATTTTAATTAGTTAATTACTTCATTTTTTATTTATTTTTAATTTAATTATTTTATTTATTTAATGTTTTAATTACATTTATTTAACTTTAATTTTAATCAATTAATAATTTGTTAATTTATTTCATTGTGTGTAATTTCAGTTAGTTAATTAAATATTTTTATTTTATTTATCTATTTAATATTTTTTATTTACTTTGTTAACTAATTTAACTTCATTTCATTTAAATCAATTAATAATTTATTTATTTAACTGTGTTTATTAATTAATTAATTGATTAATTAATTAATTAAATTTTATATATTTTTATTTAATCAACTAATTTAATTTTATTTCATTATAATCATTTTTTGGTTTATTTTGTTGTATTCAATTTCATTTATTGATTGATTTTTTTCTAATCCATCCATTGACTTTACTTTCAATACACGATTCAACGAAAACTATGCTTTTAGCTAAAAATCCTAAATGACACTTCCTAAAAAGAAAAAGTCAATCACATTTCAAAGCTGGCATAAACGAACAGCAAATTCTCATTCACTCAGTCAGCTATTCCTTTAAAAATGCACCAGCTGTTTCAAGAAGCTCTAAAATGACTGCTCGACTGCAGCTCTAGTGCACTTCATAGGAATGATTTCTGATTTTTAGGTGGATTTACTGTGAAACAGCTTAAGCACAGCATGCTGTCAAGGCTGCTAATTAAAGCACCGCCACTAAAAATATCAAAAACTTGTCGACCGTCATTACCCATCCGTATCCATTAGCAGGCTCACAGCTCCAACTGTCCATGAAACACTTTCCAGGAACTCTTTTCTAGCCACGATTCTCTCATTTGCATGAATATTTGATCCGTTTTCTCAAGGATCATTCGGAAGCACCTTGAGCACCTGCCATGTTTGAACAATGTACAGAAGCATTATGAAGACAAGTGTTTGTGTGCGCTCGCGTCCCCGTGAGGAAGGATTGTTCGTGCTTTTTTTTTAATTGCAGTATTTATTATGCTCAAGGACAGAGATGTCACTCTTCGGCTGTTTAACATGGAGCTTGGGAATACAAGCGCTCACGAGAGCTTCTCAATCAAGAAATTAATTGGCAGATTTTAGGCTTGCGGCATGCTCGGGATTCATCTCCGTCTTGGGCCTGCGTCGCAACGGGACGGGAATAGCTCGCAGGCGATTGTCAGCTGTGTTTAGTGCTGGGGATGTTACTGATGGAGCTATGATTGGAATGACAATGGAGATGCTGAAAAATCATCAATAGCTTCCGTGTCGTCTGATTGGCTGCCGCTCTCCCTGCTGACGCTCTGGATGGTGCAGTGAGATGCATCTGCAGGAAGACACATCTGCACTTAAAGTAAACATCGGATTTAAAGCTTCTATTGTTGATTGGAGCTGGAAACTCCTTTATTGATTCTCTGATGGGTCATTTCTGTCCTACAAGTTCGCATATGGGTGGTTGACAAACTGGCTTTTTCTTTGTAAAACACTATATTTGAAGTCAGAATTATTAGCCCCCTGTATATTATAACCCCCCCATTTCTGTTAAGCAGAAAGGTGGTTTTTAACACACGTCTAAACATAACAGTTTTATTAGCTCATTTTCTAATAACTGATTTCTTTTATCTTTGTCATGATGACAGTGAACGTAGTCCCGTGGACAATTCTGAAGACCGTGAAATACGTCGCGGGAGGTATGTATGTGCCATTCACACAAATGCTGTTCTCAGGTAAACCCACCAGAGGCCGCTGTCGAGTGACTGTCCGTCTGACTGACTGAATGACTAAATGATTGACTGGGCGACCGGCCAATCGACTGACCCACCCTCCCAACCAATTTTACTGATTGACCCGCCCACCCACTTACTTCCCTAAACCCGACCAGCGATTTACAACAGCCATCCAGAAAAAGAAAAGCCCTCATCGGCTTTTTAACACGTTTTCAGATTTTACCACATTCTCACCCTGTTATTCGCTTGTACATTTTATTTTTTGAATTTTGTTTTTGTGTTACCTAAATTTCTGGAACTGCTCTTCCTCGGACTCGAACCCTCGTCTACTCCTCTCTGTGTCTCAAGGCCGCCGACGTACAAAACAAGCTAACTGAACAAACTGGTTACAGTAGGAAAGTCATCCCTCGGAGGGAAGCGGTCAGCTGGTTATTGCGAAAAGGAACGGCATCATACCGCCCCGTAGCGTTTGCTTAAAAAATGAAATTTTTCAGAATGAGCCTGTGTTGAATATTTTACCATATTTATATTTTTAAGATACTAGTATTCAGATTAAAGTACTATTTAAAAAGTTAACTAGGGTTTATTAGGCAGTTTGGGTAATAAGGCTATTAGACAATTTCTTTTTTGCAGTGATGCGCAGTAGCGTCGCTACAAGTAGATGAGGAGAGAACATGACTAATAGGCAAGGCTTTTTCCCCTCAAAACGATAGGTACAAAGGGAGAATGTCAATCAAAGTGTTTCTGCAGACTTTTTATAGTGGGATTATAAAATATTGTTAACATTGTTTAATTTAAATTATTATTTAATTTAACTTAAAAAAATTTCAATCAATAATTTATTTATCTGTTTTATTGTATTTAATTTCAATTCAATAATTAATTCATGTGATTTGTTTATTTATTATGTTTTAATTAAGTTTAATTAAAAATTAAACTTTAATTTTATTCAATTAGTAATTAGTTAATTATTTATTTTAATTTCATTTATTTATTTAATAATTTTTATTTTATTAATTAATTGAATAATTTACTTTTATTAATTTTTTATTAATTAATAATTGATTTATTTGTTTAATTTTATCTAATTTTAATTATTTAATTACTAATTTATTTATTTTTATTTTATTTATTTATTTTATTTTTAATGTTTTAATTACATTTAATTAATTAACTAATTCAACTTTATTTTTAATCAATTAATAAATTATTAATTCATTCAATTGTATTAAATTTTAATACTTTAATTTATTTTTTTATTTAATTAATATATTTCATATTTGCATTTAATTTAATTAATTAAATAACTTTACTTTAATTTGAATCAATTAATCATTTATTTAATTTGAATTAGTTAACTAATATATTTTTATTTTGTTTTATTAGTTAATTAACTAATTTAACTTTTTAAAATTTTAATAAATTAAAAATGTATTTATTTAATTGTGTTATTTTATTTAATAATTTTTCCCATTAAAAGCTAGTTATATTCACAGACTGCTGCCACACAACTTTAAACCCCTTATAAAAGTGATTTTTTGCATAATAGGTCCCCTTTAAAGCTAGAATATAGTGCCACACCAGTGGATATAGTTTTCATTGACTAGAAATATATAAATAAATAAAAAAATTATGGCCAAACTGTTTAAAATTATTCGAATCTAAGCATTTTAAATGATGACAATATTAAATATTTTTATTTTTGCCAACAACCCATATGGTAATACATGCAAATGTTGGAGATGTATGCACTTGGAACTATTTTAACAAAACAAACCTCTTTTCTTTTTGCAGTCAACCCTGTTGAAATACAATTTGTGCCGTTTTGCAACACTCCATCCTAAATAACAGCGCTAAACCTCTGGCTCTCTAGGGAATGGCTATATCTTAGATCTAAAAGTCCCTGCTCTTAGCGATTTATCCGTAGATAAAACGGCACTGCTGCAGCCAAATATCCCCGATTTCTTAGAATGGTTTGCTGCCTTTTCTCTTCTGACAGAATATAAGATTAAATAATAATAAACCTCGGCCTATTTATTCCAGCTCGATGTTTACTTTGGAATTTATAAAAAGCCAGCCGACTTGCGAGTTGTGAATCACTTGATCTGGAGGTGAACACGCGGTAAATGTGTCCTCAAACAGACTGTAAATCTTGTAAGGGGGAGTTTTGAAGTAAAACAACCTCAGCAGTTTTGAGTATTCTGCATCAGTAAGCAATAAAAGCCAAGGAGAGAAAAAAAAAAAAAAAACAGGCGTCTTACTCAATTGATATCCACCCCCCTTCCTCGACGAAACTTTAATCAAGAGCTTTTAGGTGTGAGACTCAAAGCTGTTATCCTGAAATGATGTTTGTTTCACGGAGACTGTTTATATGGAAATCCAAATGAGACTTTTGTGGATCATTTACATGCCAGTCAGTGTGTTCCCCCTAAAACTTGACTGGATATTTATATTTGAGCAGACTCCTGTATGCATTTACATCCTTTATCTTCCAGCAAAATAGACCAAAATATTTACGACATTATCTTCTGCTTGGAAATGGGGACAAATTATTGTCCAATCAAATATTTCTGAAATAAAAACAATCCCCCCATGTGTTCATTAACAGTAGTAGGTAGTAAATTATGCGCTATAATATCCACAGTATCCTGATGCATGGATTAGTATAGAACATGATTCCTGAAAGACCCCAGTGACAGACGAGGCTCTGCATAGGTGACCTACTCACACCTGCAGCTTCTCCACGATGGACATCCAGCATTCTCCAGCCTCCGGCACCTAGACTGCAGCGCTGCACTAGACGTTTGGCCATAGGAGAAGTGGTCGTGCCCAACAGAGCCTGGTCTCTGTCAAGGTTTTCTCCTTCACTTTCGTCAATTGCCAACGTTTTGTTCCTCGCCACTGTCTGAATTGCTTGGTTTGAGACTTCTGAAGCCATGTATCGATGGATTTGCTCTTAGTGTTTGGACTCTCAGCAATGAAAATTAAACCACTCTGGATACTGGACTGACACAGTTTCAATTTACTGGAACTTCTATGTTAAGCTGCTTTGACACAAGCTACATTGTAAAAGCGCTATAGAAATAAAGATGAATTGAATTGCTTGGCTCATTTTACTGCATTATCAATGTCAATATTTAACATAATGTCCTGTGGCAGCAGGCCAGGATTGGCTAATCGGGAGGACCGGGAGAATTCCCGGTGGGCCGGTCCGTTTTTTGGCCGCGAGGGCCGGTGTCCCTAGCTCCAGAATCTGTTGCTCTCAGCAGTCACACTTTTTAAATTTATTTATTTACTTGACCACAGCCTTTTTATTCATTATTTTACCGCAACTCTTCTCTTTTCATCTATTTTAATGATTATAAAACTCAGTTGTGTCTCTTTTCTGAATACAGTTAATGTGGTCCAGTGGTTAGCATGTTAGATCAAGACGCTGCGGACCCGGGTTCGATCCTTGTTAGAGTAATTTATTGTTTTCATTTTTATTGTTAAGACATATAATACTGTTAGGGTTGTTAAACATTTGAAGTTCTAAAGCAGCTGTTTTCTCAAAAAAAGACGTGATAGTGTCATTAGAAACTGATTTGGAAATGACCTTATTTTAATATAGTCAGTCGTGAACTGAGGTGGGCCGGTCTGAGGCTTGAAACTCCAGGGCTGAAAAGGTGTCCCACTCCGGCCCTGTGTGGCAGAATGCAGTAAAATACTTAGTTGAAAAATTAACATTTATAGTCATCTTTCTAAGTGTAAACTGGCTGAATTGAACAATATTCATATTTTCTAAACTTCTCTGGGAAACATCCACACACACATTCACACAATTTAGCCTACCCAATTCACCTGTACCACATGTCTTTGGACTGTGGGGGAAACCGGAGCACCTGAAGGAAACCCACGCAAACGCAGGGAGAACACAGAAACACCAACTGAGCCGAGGCTCGAACCAGCGACCTTCTTGCTGTGAGTTAACAGCACTACCTACTGCACCACTGCTTTGCCTGTGTCAGCTGGTATATCATGCATATTATAATATGGGTGGTCGGAAGGGTTTTAAATGACCTAAATCAAGTAAAATGACTTAGAATCAAGTCATTTAGCATGCCAAAGTGAAATTTAAGCAGAGTTAGGTGTAACATGTTCCACAGTAACGTGTTACTGTATTCTAATTACATTTTTGGGGAATGCAGTAATGTAGGGAATTACATTTAAATTTTTTTGTAATTTGATTACAGTTACTAAAGTCAGTGTAATTATGTTTCTTACTTTACAAATATAGTTTTAGAAGAAAATAAACTCATGTTTTCCACTGCAAGGTCAGTTAATAAGCATGCGCTTTCAAATTGCTGAAGAAAATGAGCTGAAATATTGCCGGCAGCTAGCTCTCTGCAACTCTCACATGGTTGCCCACTGAAGCTAAGCAGGGATGCGCCCGGTCAGTACCTGGATGGGAGACCACATGGAAAAGCTAGGTTGCTGCCGGAAGTGGTGTTAGTGAGGCCAGCAGGGGGCGCCCAACCTGCGGTCTGTGTGGGTCCTAATGCCCCAGTATAGTGACAGGGACGCTATACTGCTCAGTGAGCGCCGTCTTTCGGATGAGACGTTAAACCGAGGTCTGGACTCTCTGTGGTCGTTAAAAATCCCTGGATGTCCTTCGAAAAGAGTAGGGGTTTAACCCTGGCATCCTGGCCAAATCTGCCCACTGGCCTCTGTACATCATGGCCTCCTAAACATCCCCCTATTAAATTGGCTTTATCACTCTGTCTCCTCTTCACCAATCAGCTGGTGTGTGGTGTGCGGTCTGGCGCAAAATGGCTGCCGTCGCGTCATCCAGGTGGATGCTGCACACTGGTGGTGGATGAGGAGATCCCCCCCATTGTGTGTAAAGCGCTTTGAGTGCCCAGAAAAGCGCTATATAAATGTAAGGAATTATTATTATTATTATAAATAGTCGCTGTTAAGTGTTTGCTTCAAGTGGAAATGCAGACATTACTTTGATTTCATTAATCATAAAAAAAATTATATTGCAGTTTATGTCCAGTCTCTTAAAAGCTTTCGACTGCTTTTAACTCGACCAGCAACATGTTCAAGCGATTGAACAGAAGGCGTTCTAAGACAACACTCGTCACCAAGGAGGACACCAGCGCACCAAATACACAGCGATCCAACTCAGCCTAACCAGGCTAAATTAGATTTTTTGTGCAATATCGGGAGTTAAGGTATCTTTTGAATGTGAAAAAAGCGTAGCTGCTTATGGGGCTGTTCACATATCCCATCTTTTTGTCATATCACACATATTGTGCATGTTCGCATTTTACAGGCACAACAGTTGAAAACTGCAAGTCACGCAGCAAGAACCGACTGATCAGCTTCATACTTTGTATGGAACAAACACAGAACACCCAAACACTGCAGTGCTTTTTCATACGATTGATGTCAGTGGTTACAGCTACCCAGTTTTCTATATATCTACTTTTGTGTTTAAAAAAGAGAGAGATAGAAACGGATTTGAAACAAATGAATGATGAGAATATTTCAAGTTTTTTGTGAACTCTTTAACTCTTTTGAATACATCAAGCTGCTGTGGTCAACCCATTGTAATGTTTTTCAGTGAATATTAAATTGCTGAAAGAGCTGCAGTTTATTTGTGTGTGTGTGTGTGTATGTATGTATGTATGTATATATATATATATATATATATATATATATATATATATATATATATATATATATATATATATTAGGGATGTAACGGTATCAGAATTTCAAGGTACGATAATACCTCGGTATGAATGACACGGTACATTAATTATTGAATAATTTACAGGAAAAACAAAACTAATGAAAAGACTCGAAAAAAGTGCCAAAAGTGTTTATTTACCTTATCACTGAACATATCAATGATTTTTACATTTTACATTTAGTCATTTAGCAGACGCTTTTATCCAAAGCGACTTACAAATGAGGACAAGGAAGCAATTTACACAACTAAGAGCAACAATGAATAAGTGCTCTAGGCAAGTTTCAGGTCTGTAAAGTATAAGAAGGTAAGTATTAGTAGTATTATTATTTTTTTATTTATTTTTTTTACAGTTAGTGTGATATTCAAAGAGGCAATTGCAGATTAGGAAGTGAAGTGGAGACTAAATAGTTGAGTTTTTAGTCGTTTCTTGAAAGTAGCGAGTGACTGTTCTGATGCAGTTAGGGAGTTCATTCCACCAACTGGGCAGATTGAGCGTGAACGTTCGCGAAAGTGATTTCTTCCCTCTTTGGGATGGAACCACGAGGCGATGTTCATTCACAGAATGCAAGTTTCTGGAGGGCACATAGATCTGCAGAAGTGAGAGCAGATAAGAAGGAGCAAGGCCAGAGGTCACTTTGTAGGCAAACATCAGAGCATGACATACAAATTAGCCATCTATCTGTAAGTATCGAAACAGGAACTTCAATTTTTTAAATTTTAATAACAAAAAACTATTAAACTATATAAAAAAATAGTTTCAATTTAGTATTGTTGAAAACGCATCACATTTAACATTTAATCACTCACTTACTTAGATAGAGATGGGTTTTTTAAGGAAAATTATCATATAACTATAATCTGGCAAAAGCTGGGATCTCTGGGCATGTCCCCTGCAACAGAAAAAAAACCCTCTCATTTGGGACTGAGGTTTCTGGGACAGAGAAATATGATTTAGCCAAGGTTGACAGCAGTGGGTAACGATGTGCATTGTCTTTCCACCACTTGAGAGGACAAGCCATGAGTGAGATAGAGGTCTCTTTGCGGTATAAGTCAATGTCTGCATCAACCTAACAAGTGTGCTGTGTTCTGCAGTCCCCATGACTGTTTTAGTCGTATTCCCCGACTTATATTTCACCACAGTCTGGCACTGCCTGCATAGTGTTTTTTTCTTTGTCTGTCACCTTTTCTCCTTTTTCGTATCTTTTTAGAAAGAAACTGAAATGCTTCCACACATCCGATTTAAAACCCGCTTTAGGTTTGATCATTTCCAGCTCTTTTTCTTCCCCGCTACGAGCAACACACTCCATTTCCGCATTACTGGATCTGTAGTGACAACAGACCGCAAAGGATGATGGCTAGCCTAGGCTGATGGGAATTGTAGTTTCCGCTACCTCCCGTTCGCTTCATTCGCCTAAGCAAACTTTTCTCAGAAATATAGTTTTATTGAGTCATGCGCCTACGGTAATATTGAAAAAAAAATTACTATTGCGGTATGACGGTATTTACAATATTGTTACATCCCTAATATATATATATATATATATATATATATATATATATATATATATATATATATATATATATATATATATATGTATGTATGTATATTTTATATCTTTTAAAAGTAACTTCAAAGTAAAGTAATCAGTTATCTGATTACTTTTTACATGAAGTACTTATTAATGTAATCAGTTTACAATTTTCCTGTAGTAGTCAGTAATTTTTAATCTATTACTTTTTAAAAGTAACTTACCCAACAATGAATTTAAGCATACTGAATGATTTTCCCTGACAACAAAACTGTGGCTAGTGAAAATGTGAAGTGGCTAGTAACTTTGAAAAAACTACTACACACAGTGGCTAATAAACAAAAAGGTTAATGTCAAGCCTGGTGTACAGTCTTTTAACAACGTAAAATCATAATTTTTATTGTCACAATTAAATTTTCTTCCTTTTGCTTACTAGACAAATTTAAATAAAAGGTTTACATCATTAAATTAGCATGTAAATGAAATAAAAAGATAGAAAGAGATCCAGTGAAATGCCTGGAGGAATTTTAGCTGGTAAAGTTTCGAACTCTTATTTTGGCTCAGTGAATAAGTGTTTGGTGAGTAACCGCCATTGTGATCCATTAGCACTTACAGTATGCTACAAATGCGAAGTGGCCATGCGCGTCCCTGAACACCTCCAAAAGTGGTTTGAGTGATTAAATGACAAGATGCACTGAGCCCCATTTGTGTCTGTATTTATAGCTGAGCACTTGTGAATGGACTTCATGTGTAAATGGGGCCGTACTACTGCATTGTTTTAAAAAAATGGAAGACATTGTTTGAGTTTAACACCATTTTTCATGCAAGGATCAAAGCTTAACTGAACATGGATACAGAAATTTAGCTTTAACTGTTGTGGACGTTTAATTAAGCTCTGCGGGATGAATTGCAAAATTACTTTTCAATTATTAAAGGAATAGTTTACCTAAAGAGATTTTCTCATAAATCTGATGACCCCAAAATGAAAATGTACCCCTTTATGAGTTTTTTTTCTTTTTTTCAAAGATGAACTAAAAAGAAGATATATAGTGTATATATATATATATATATATATATATATATATATATATATATATATATATATATATATATACAGTTGAAGTCAGAATTATTAAGCCCCCCAACCCCCCCAAATTATTTACCCCGCCCCTGTTTATTTTTCCCCCCAATTTCTGTTTAATGGAGGGAAGATTGTTTCAGCACATTTCTAAACATAATAGTTTTAAAAAGTTATTTCTAAAAACTGATTTTTTTTCTCTTTGACATGATGACAGTAAATAATATTTTACTTGATATTTTTCAAGACACTTCTATACAGCTTAAAGTGACAATTGAAAGGCTTAACTAGGTTAATTAGGTTAACTAGGCAGGTTAGGGTAATTAGGCAAGTTATTGTATAATGATGGCTTGTTCTGTAGATTATTGGAAAAAAAATTGCTTAAAGGGGCTAATAATTTTGTCCCAAAAATGTTTTTTTTTTTAAATTAAAAACTGCTTTTTCTAGCCTAAATAAAACAAATAAGACTTCCTCCAGAAGAAAAAATTTTATCAGACATGCTGTGAAAATTTCCTTGTTCTATTAAAAATCATTTGGGAAATATTTAAAAAAGAAAAGAAAAATTAAAATGGAGCAAATAATTCTGACTTTATATATTTAAATTGCTAGTAACCTGTAACCATTGACATCCATAGTAATAGAAATAGAGTAAAGGAAAAACATACTAAAGTCTTTATGGTGTGTTTTAAAGCAACATCATAGTAAGAAACTGTGGGAAAAAATGAGAGATATTCATATAAAGTAACTCCGAATATAGGCTATGGTGTGATTTATACAGCTCAAATCAGTTTAGTGTTGATTCAGTTCAATAAATGTTTAAAGTTCATTATGAATCGATGTTGATTCAGTTTAGTTAAATAACAGTGTCAGTCTTGCATAATTCATCATCCATATAAAGAAGTCGATTCAGTTAAAGCAGCACTACAGAAGACAAGGTCTTTCATAAAAATTAAAGTCTGTGGTCTATATTTTCATTTAGTCATTTAGCAGGCAATTTTTTCAAGGCGCTTTATAATTGAGGAAACATTCAGTGATTCAACAAGAGGAGGCAATACACACTAGTAGTGCTAATGATAGAAATAAACTGTTAGTGCTCATTTGAGTTATCGAGGGGGAGAAACTTACATACTGCACCTTTAAGGTATTTATTAAACTGTCCAATCTCAATAAACCATACATCAATGGAAAGCTATTTATTTAGCTTATATATTGTGTATAAATCTCAATTTCCAAAAATGAACACCTCTACACCTAGTGTAGTCAATCATTTTTTGGTTGAACTATACATGTGTCCCTTATGTATATATACCCTAGATCAGTAGTCCTCAACCACCAGGCCGTGGACTGGTACCGGTCCGTGGATCAATTCGTACTGGGCCACACAAGAAATCATGAATAATGAAGAAATCATGAATAATTTCTATTTTATTTATTATCTGAGTCTGAACGATCTTTTATTTTGAAAAGTATTTTAATATGAAAAATGACTGTATTCTCTTGTTTACATCTCGGTCACTTGAGCGCCCAAATTTAACCCACAAGCAGCAAACTGAGTAAGAAACAGATGTCTTTGGAAAGTTTCTTTGCTAAGTGGAAAAGGCCAAGGGAATGACCCACGGGTATGCTAAGGCGGTGGTTCTCAAAGTGGGGGTCCGGACCCCCTGAGGGGTCGCGGGGCAATGAAGGGGGGTCGCCTGGTGATTTCCAAAAATCTATTTATTTTTATTAAACCATAAGAATTAACATATTTTATCCATAACTATACTGAAAATAAAAATAGTCGTTTATAGTTACTGTATAGTTACTATAGTAGCTTATAGTTACTAGTTGTATTGAATTGCGACCCCTGGGGTAATTACATTATATTAAAGGCAGCAATAGCATCTGATGCATTTTGATTTTATAACATCTGGTTATACTTTGTGGCACATTTAAAGCACTGACACAAATTTAATTGGTGTTTCTGCGTCATTGCATGCAAGGTTTCTGTATTTATAACCACCTCAGAGGATATTGGGGGTCGTGAGTCACTGGCATTGTTATTTTGGGGGTCGCGGGCTGAAAAGTTTGGGACGCAAATGACGATAATCTTTTAGACACCATCTGCGGTTCTGAGAGAGACGGTCACGCTGTCTGTGCTTCAAATTGTAGTGCGTGCCTACTCAGTGTTGCACAGTAGATTAAAGACATGCATTCAATGCGCTGCTTTTTTTTATTCATGTAAATTAATTCAAGTTAGAGACAATCAAAAATCGTCACTTTTATTCAGGTTTGGATATAAAATAATCATGACTTTCGATGTAGGTTATGCTATTGTTTCTTTGTTTTGCAGTGATTGTATATTATTTGCGAGTAACACACCACAGTGCTCATTTTCATTTATAATATTGTTAAATTTTTGATAATAACATGCCAGTTTGAATTACTTTAGGCGAATAAAACTGAAAAAAAAAAAGATTATAAAAAGTAGCGCATTGAACACGCGCATCTTTAATCTAACACTGTGCAGACGCGCACTAGAAACCGCTCTGTGGTAAAATTGTCAAGCGCTGACAAGTCTGCGATGATAAAAAGGTTGAAAACTACTGCCCTATATAGGCAAAGAACAAAACCCAAACTCCCTTTGGGATTATCACCTGAGAAAGCAGGCATAAATCTGAGACTTACATACAAAACCCGATCAATTAATCCATCAAAAACAGTGATTAGCTCACAACACTTTCTAAAGGGAGCTAAGACTGGTGTCAATTCTCAGTCAGTATTTTTTTTTTATTGAAACGTCTTTATTTCTTCCCTATAAGCATTAAGTGGTCCACATATCTACTGCTTTTTCATTCGTGAAGCAACTAAGTGCTTGGGTTTGTGAAACAGCAGGAGAAAGAAGGAAAGAAAATGTTTCTTGCGCCCTGCAAGACGTCCAACCTCAGTGACAGCCCGATTATGACATCACGCATTGAAAACGAAGTCCACCGCTGGAATCCATCATCCATTCAGTTCCCAGAGCGCTGGAGTGTTTAGCCCGAGCGTTTACTCAACTAGTCAGCAATCACGCTTACATAAGTAATTATTGCCTGGATGTCTCTCCCCTGGAAGTCCTTTTTTTTCTTTTCTTTTAGCTGATTGTTTAGAGAAAATGAAGAGACAGCTGATTAGATTCACTACGCCGCTTCAAAGCCATAATCCATTATTTCGCACAAGGAAGGACCTGTTAAAGTGCAATCATCCTGATATTCATAAAATCATGGGCTGTAATATCACCATGAATGCATATTTGCTTCTCCGTGTGGCTTTTTGAAGCAGAAATGCGAGCGTTAGCTTTGCGGTGATGGTGTGCGATGCGCCCACACCTGGACCACTGCGTCCTCTTCACTTGATTAGTGCTGCTGATGGCGTGAAAAGAATCATTGTGTTATTTTGCATCCATTAAACTGATGTGTTAAAATACACCCCTACAGATCTGAGCATTTTGGTTTTTGCAAGGCTCCCACGCTGATGTGCTTTCATTCTGCCACCATAAAATAGACCAATAGAGAGGTTGGTCAAGCTTCTTTCACAAATATTACTCGTCTGCTAAAAATTTACATTCTGTCTAGACCTGGTGGCTCAGTGGTTAGCACTGTCACCTCACAGCAAGAAGATTGCTGGTTTGAGTCCTAGCTGGGCATTTCTGTGTGGAGTTTGCTTGTTCTCCCCATGCTGGCGTGAGTTTCCTCCAGGTGCTCCTGATGTTGGGTTCTGACATCAACCCAATTTTCATTTCTAAACAAAATGCAACGTTTTTGAGGTACTCTTGCTGATATTTGGGCTCTCCCTGCTAAAAAATCCAGCTTAAACCAGCATAGGCTGGTTGGCTGGTTTTAGCTGGTCGACCAAGCTGGTTTTAGAGGGATTTTGGCCACTTCCAGGCTGGTTTCCAGCCATTTCCAGCCTGGTCCTAGCTGGTCAGGCTGGGAGATGACCAGCTAAAACCAGCTTGACCAGCCTAGCTAAGCTGGGAGTCCAGCCAAAACCAGCTATATCCAGCTTAAACCAGGCTGGTCAAGCTGGTTTTAGCTGGATTTGGCTGGTTATTTTCCAGCCTGACTAGCTAAAACCAGGCTGGTCTACCAGCTTAAACCAGCCAACCAGCCTAGGCTGGTTTAAGCTAGGTTTTTCAGCAGGGCTGACATCCCAGTAAGAAAACAACATCATAAGGCGTTAATATTAGGTTAGAGTTAGGTTGTGATGTCAGGTGACCAAATTTCAATGTTTATCAGCATCTGAGGAAACATTATTTTTATGTTCAATGTCAACACTGATATTTGTTTTTTTTTTAAAGTTATGTTAGAACGTGACCAAAATCCAACATCAAACCAATGTCATTTACTGACATTTAATCGTCAGGTGTGGCAACCAAAATCCAACGTCTGATAAACGTCATAGTGGTAACGTCTGCACAATATCTGATTTAAGGTTGGACATTGGACATTGACTGCACCATGATGTCCAGCCAGCATCTAAGAACAACATTATTTTGACGTCCAATAACAATGTGAAATGTTGTTGATATTTGATTGACTTCAGGTAGTGTTGGAAAGTGACCAAAATCCAACGTTGAACCAACATGTTAAACCAACATCATATTGACGTCAAATACTGACATTTATTCATCAGGTATAGCAACCAAAATCCAACATCTGATAAGGTTGGACGCTGGATATACACGTCAACCCGATTTTCATTTCTAAATAAAATGCAAAGTCCCCATAGCATTGGGGTACAACTTGAATCTGACATCAAGTTTTTAAATCAGTTCTTTGCGTTTGTAGTGTTCAAATTTTGCAATGATAGGACGCAGTCGGTTGTTTTTATGTTGGGAACGGATGCGGTGGACACGTTGAAAAGTGATTCTTTCTACAGTTTCAGCTGGCAGTTTGAGTTGTTTAGTCATAAAGTCCTTGATTAATTTTTCGGGGTCGTCTGGAGTTTGCCTGTGAAAAAGATTGTCTCTCATACTGCATGCTTGTAAGTCCAATATGTTTTCCTTTATTGATTTGTTTTCTGTGACAACGGAGGTGAGCTGAGCGGAAAGTGCGTGAACTGACCCACATAGCAAAATTTCTCTGGCCCAGCTCTGGCCCACACAATCAGGTTTTGCTTGGCCCACATGCCGCAGTGAATTACGGTACATGACTGGACCAAATCTGGCTTCCAGACAAGGGCCAAACACAGACCATATCTGGGACAAGTCTCAGCCAAGTTAATAACTCATAACTGGGCCTGAACTGGGCCAGATAGGTTGGTGTGTCACGATTGCAATGAAATTGATAAACTCATGGAGTGATGTGCTTTAGGCACACTATGGGCACGCTTTTTCTCAAAGTGACCTGATTGGTAGAATTTTTTTTCTTTACTCAAAATTATTTTAAGGTGTTTTAAATGTGGGTCAAGACTGGCCAAACTCACATGGCCCACTTTCAAATTTTAAAATCTGGGCCAAATACTACGTTTTTCATCTGGCCCAAATCTTGTGTGCCGCCTTAAAAACGGTGCCACCTCTGCCAAACCCGGGCCATGTTTGGCCCATGCTGTATGCCAGTGCCGGATGAATGCCTGCTGTGCCAGCTTTTTGCCAAATCTGGGCCAGAATTCTTTGCTACTAGGGGAGTCCTTTAAAAAGTTGTTTTCTTTAATGAGTGTGTCTATCTGTTCTTGACTGAATTCTAAACTGACAGAGTTCTTGGAATTCCTTGTGAATGACTACTTTTGGTGGGATTTTTGTGTTGAGTCTGGAGAGTTTATTTTCAATTGAGCGTAATATTTCGCTTACCTCTGTACAACAAGACGGTGAGGAGGGTGTTGAATTCATGCTTGAGGGAGAATCAGAACAAGGTCTCTTGGAGTTTTGAGCGGCATTACCTTTTTTGTTGTGGTCTGATGTGTCCATGTTGCCGCAGTATGTGTTGTAAATTGTGTCGATGTATTCTTCAAGTTGGTCCAGGATAAAAAAATTGAAAAAGTATAGTCCAGTTGCACTGATGTAGTCAAATTTTTGATGGGTAAAACACACGGAGAAAAGTGAAATAGAGAGAAAAAAAGTCTTCAAAGTTGTTTGCTGTCTGACGGCACCATTTTGGATCTCGCACCAGGTCTCGCAGGCTTTCGCGTTACTCAATCATGGGCCTCAGTCATTGATGTCAGGTTCTGAATCTGACATCAAGCTGACCTCCTGTGCCTAGTCAATGTCTAGTCAGTGTCTTAGAACAACGTTATTTCAACGTCCAATAATGACATTGATATTTGTTTGATTTTAGGTTATGTTGGAAAGTGACCAAAATCCAACATCGAGCCAACATCTTAAACCAACGTCATATTGATGTGAAATACTGATATTTATTCATAAAGTATGGCAACCAAAATCCAACATCTGATAGACGTCAAAGTGGTAATGTCCACGCAATATCAAGCTGTACATCATTAGATGTTGATATTGGATTGATTTTAGGTTGGAAGTTAGACATTGACATTGAGTTCTGACGTCAACCAGATTTTCATTTCTAAACAAAAGGCAACGTCCCCATGATGTTCGGGTACAACGTCACCCTGACGTCATGTTGACCTTCTGCGCCTGCTGGGATTGGTGAGAAATCTGGCAGTTTTTTACCAAAACCAATTTCTGAAATAATCCAATTTTTGATAATTCTCTGCTTATTTTGTGCATGTAAACACACACTCGAAATTTAGCAGCACAGCACAATAGAGCCCCTTTTAAAATATTTTTATTTTTGGAAATAATCTGCGTCAAGCTGGTGTTTATTTTGGGCATACGGGGAGCATCACGTCACCATTACCCATGACACTTTGCACATGATACTATTTCGCCGTTGAAAGATGACAAGATATTAGGCCCATCTGCACTGCAGGTAAACAACAACATGACAAAGATGCTAATAGAAGAGATCATAAATCACGAGACAAGAGTATTTTTCAGGCCATTCGCGGCGGTGGATCTGAAACAGCACGACATGATGGATGCAATTCGCTTATTGCCTCGAGCACACATCAGTACCCCCCCAAACACACACACACTTTTCCATTTTCCCCCCGCATTTCCCTTCCTCTGTCTCGTATCAGTCTACATTATTTCTTTACGCTTTGTGCCTTGAGAAAATCCCTCGCCTGCAAACTGCGGGACATCCGGCATGTGGAACGCCATCCAGAGACACAGCGAGAATCAAACATCTGCTGTAGCTTTCGGCTTCTCTTCTCAGTGTGAGCCTGTGGCGCCTTGAGTAATGACTGTACTGCTATCGGTGTCTGACAGAGCGACGTATATACCCTCAAACCACTCTCTAACACTCCTGTGGGGGAGATGCAGAAACATGCCAAACACACACACAGTACACAACGGTTCTGTATTAACAAGTGCTTTTCTGAATTAATGCTTAGTCAAAATGTCTCGGAAGTAGTCTTTTCTTTTCCCCAGCCCTCTTAGAAATAAAGGTTCCACAAGAGAGTTTGCAGCAATGCTAAAGAAGAACCACTTACTTCTTCTTATTAGAAACATTTTAATGATCTAAATAACTTAAATGATAGATAGATAGATAGATAGATAGATAGATAGATAGATAGATAGATAGATAGATAGATAGATAGATAGATAGATAGATGATAGATAGATAGATAGATAGATAGATAGATAGATAGATAGATAGATAGATAGATAGATAGATGATAGATAGATAGATAGATAGATAGATAGATGATAGATAGATAGATAGATAGATAGATAGATAGATAGATAGATAGATAGATAGATAGATAGATAGATAGATAGATAGATAGATAGATAGATAGATTTTAATTAAAATTTTTAAGTTTAATGAAGGAAAATGAATGGTTTGGAGTTAAATTCAGTATGGTTAAAATTAAATTCAAGCGAGACATCTGCAGAGTGGAAGGCAACAAGAAATAAACAGGGGCGCTAATAATTAAGGGGGGCTAATAATTCTGACTTCAACTGTATATATATTTTAATTGACTAACAGAGCACTTCTGTGAGGTAGCTTGAACAATCACATAATAAATAACATAAATTTTTCAATTTTGGACTTTAGTGTAACACTAAATATTAAAAAGTGTACATATCTCACAATTTGCTAGGGCAATGTTGTCATCTTCAAGCTGCTTTCTTTATTCTACTTTGTTGCTGAGACGCTATTGGTTAAATGCTGGCAAAGTGATGTAATGCTGCACGCATTGCTGTTTCTGTGTGAAGTTAAGAGGTCTAACTCTGTGCCACCGCATAACTATAGATGTGTAAAAATTATAATTACCCCGTGTGTCTGAAACCGTGTGATCGGGCCCGTGATTTTCGATCACATGATCGGATTTGGACATCCCTAGCTGGCACTTTATTTTTTAAAACCAACATTTGAAAGTAGTAGTTTTTCCATGTACCACATAAATGCTGATCTATTTTATTTCACTTTTTTTGTGAATCTTACTGTCAGTTCAGCTTTACTGCTGCAGGCAAAAGAGTCAGAACAGACGGAGCTGTTCACACATGATGCCTTCATGCAATCAAAAAAATAAAAATAAATAAATAAAATAAACCGGACAGAGTGCACCAGAATGGAACAGAATGCAAGAAACAATTTTTTTCAACGTTGAACAGTTTTATAGTTTGACATGGCGTCTTACAAACACGACAGTTATGATGCGAGACAGTGAATAAAGCACAAAGCGTGACGCAGCATCCAAACATGTCCATCTGGTGCATGTCTACATAGACAAACTAGTAAAAATAGCACAGACGGAAAGCAAGAACAACAAATTTTGAGTAAATCTGCTGTGGACAGAATACAAACTTGATTGTAAATATACTCTAAATCAGTGGTTCCCAACCTTTTTCTTTGGGGCCCCCCCCCATTAACATATACAAACATTGGAGCCCCCCACCATATAAATACACACGCACGCACACACATATGTACTGTGTGTGTATATATATATATATATATATATATATATATATATATATATATATATATATATAATATGTGTGTGTGTGTGTGTGTGTGTGTGTGTGTGTGTGTGTTTGTGTAATATTAATATATAGTAATATGTATAGAAAATATTAATTAATCAGTTTTAACTTGTCTTGGCCTTCAATAAAACCAAAATTTAGGTAGGCTTTGTCATACTGTCTAATCTTTTTCTTCGCCTCTGAAGAATCACTGCATTTACGTTTGTCTGCCATTTTTGTTTTGATTTTGCCTTTACGACACGTTGACAAGCAGATTGCGCGAGTGAGCAAAAATTAAATAATTATTTAAAGTTATTTATTTTAATTATTTTCACTATTATGTTGGAATTTTAAGCATGTGTTTATATTTTTTTTTTGGTACTTAAAAATACATATATAATAGTAGGGCTGCTCGATTTTGGGAAAAATCATAATCACGATTATTTTGGTCATAATTGTAATCACGATTATTCAAAACCATTGCCAGTTAAAGTCAAAATTATTAGCGCTCCTGAGATTTTTTTTTTATAAATATTTCCCAAATTATGTTTAACAGAGCAAGGAATTTTAACAGTATTTCCTATAACATTTTTTCTTCTATTTGTTTTATTTTAGCTAGAATAAAGACAGGTTTAAATATTTTGAAACCAATTTAAGGTCAATATTATTAGCCCCCTTAAGCAATATATATTTTTGATTGTCTGCAGAATAAACTACCGTTAAAATGACTTGCCTTATTACTGTAATTAAGCCTTTGAACTGCACTTTAATCTGAATGCTTGTATTTTGAAAAATATCTAGTAAAATATTATGTGCTGTCATTATAGGAAAGACAAAAAGAAATCAGTAATTAGAAATAAGATATTAAAACTATTATGTTCAGAAATAAGTTAATAAAATATTCTTTCCATGAAACAGAAATTGGGCAGGAAAAGGTTTGCTTATATTCAAGAGGGCTAATAATTCTGACTTCAACTGTATACATACAGTTATTTTCCACCCTGCAAAGAAAAGAGAAATAAATACAATAGAATAAAAAATGAAACAAACTGTGATTTAAGCATCTTCACTGTAAGAAAAACACTTTAGCTACAGCAGTCCTTCAGTCAAGAGCAGCGAGAGTTTTCTCGTTATGTTTGTTTAATAATGATAAAAACAGGCGGCAGAAGGATTATAGCGCGCTGTCTCTTTAATGGTTTCTCTTTCACGTCTTTTGATCCTCAACTCGTTTGTTTATTACACAAATGAGGGTTAATGTAAATAATCACTAAACACCGCGTTTTGACACCTATTTGACCATTAAAGCGCTCACGTTAAGATGACTTTAGATGTCTGCGCTCCTCTGCTCGTCTCAGTGTGCGAATGAGAGTAAATGCTGACCGGCCGCATGCTTCTGACTGCGTGATCGTGCTGCGCACACACATAAGCTCTTTCGCGCTTTTAAGAGAAACACGTGTACAACTGTGGCGAAATATGATGCAATAATCAATTATCTCGATTAATGCTTTTTTATAATCGTTTGAAACCGAAATCTAAATCGGATTTTCGATTAATTGCAAAGCCCTTTATAATAGTGGAGCATTTTTATGCCTTTTTCTACCTCAATACTTATCCTCTCTCGCACCCCCCCTGTGAACTCTGGCGCCCCCCTTAGGGGGGCGCGGACCCCAGGTTGGGAACCACTGCTCTAAATCAACACACAATTGTGCTTTTTTTATATAAATATCAACATGGCTGTTTATCTAAGGCCAAAAGACTGACATAATATAATTCAGTGCAACATGTCAAACGTTTATGAATTTCTCTCTTCTGTTGAACACAAAATAGGGTCTTCTGAAAAATGTTGGAAACCAGCAGCTACTGATATGGAAGTCAACTTTTCAACATTTTTCAAAATATGTGAAATTCAAACACGCATGGAACCAGTGGAGGATGAAAAAAGGGTGGCAGAATTAAAATTTTTGAGTGAACTATCACTTTAATTAGCATAGTATACAGCGGTGTGAAGAATTGTTTGCCCCTTACTGATTTCTTCTTTTGTTTTTGCATGTTTGTCACACTTTAATGTTTCAGACCATGAAACAAATGTAATTATTCATTCATTCATTCATTCATTTTCTTGTCGGCTTAGTCCCTTTATTAATCCAGGGTCACCACAGCGGAATAAACCGCCAACTTATCCAGCAAGTTTTTACGCGGCGGATGCCCTTCCAGCCGCAACCCATCTCTGGGAAACAAATGTAATTATTAAAGTATAACACAGGTAAACACATCATGCAGTTTTAAAATAACTATTTTAATATTATGGTAAAACAAAATACAAAACTACTCTATATAGCCCTGTGTGAAAAAGAGTTTGCAAGATTTTGGAGTGGCCTAGTCAAATTCCTGACCTCAATACAATTGTGATGCTGTGGCATTACTTTAAAAAGGCAGCTTGTGCTCGAAAACCCTCCAATATGGCTCAATTACAACAAGTCTGCAAAGATGAGTGTGCCAAAATACTCAACCCAGGCTCATTCTGAGAATGTACCTCTATATACTTTTCTGGAGAGAGCCAAATACATCCCAGAAGCTAAGTTTTTTGCAGTTTTTGTTTTCGCGAATCCACCAGAGGCCTCTGTGTACGCTTTTTGAGATTTAAAAATTCTCTCACGAGTGCCATTCACACCTGCTACTCACACCTAAATCCACCAGAGGCTGCTGTGTATGCACTTTTGAGATCTCAAATTTCTCTTGCGAGTGCCATTCGCGCCTCCTGTTCTCACGTAAATCCACCAGAGGCCGATGTGTACGCTTTTTGAGATCTCAAGTTTCTCTCGCGAGTGCCATTTGCGCCTGCTGTTCTCACGTAAATCCACCGGAGGCCGCTGTGTACGCTTTTTGAGATCTCAAATTTCTCTCGCTAGTGCTAATCGCGCCTGCTATTCTCGCTTAAACCCACCAGAGGCCGTTGTCGACTGACTGTTTGACTGACTTACCGATCGATTGATTCACTCTCCTCCTTCTCTAAACCCAACCAATTGTATTGATTAACCCATCCACTCACTTCCCTAAACGCAACCAACAATTAACAAAAGCAATTCAGAAAAAGGAATACCCTCACTTGATTTTTACCATGTTTTCATACTTTACCACATTCTCACCGTGTTATTTATTTGTTTATGTCATTTTTTGGCTTCTGTTCTTGTCTTCCCTGCTTTCTGGAACTGTTTTTCAACAGACTCAAACCCCATCATGGTCAACTCCTCTCTGCGCCTGCTGACGGGACAGCTGGTCAACAAAATGGCCGCCGGCCTTTTGCACTTTCGATTGTCACTCCTTTGAGCCAATAGCTGAAAAGAGAAGCATCACCATCCAATGAGCTCTAAAAAAATCTTGAGATGGTCCCGCCCTCTCTCTTGACAGGTTAAGAAGGGACTCTGACTTTGTGAATGAACTGGGCCAGATATGCTTGTGATTTTAATCACATTTGTATTCCAAACGTAATGTTATTTATTCATGGGCCCATAACTAACATTTACACTAAGTGGTGACATCGTTTTTTTTTTGTTTTTTTTTAAGTTCAGGGTTTGATGTTGGCAGTTGATGTATTTAAAAAATAATATTTAAATTAAAATATAAATCAATACATAAATTAATTAATTATTTAATAAAAAATTAAATAAATATCACTAAAACGGTTTAAACTCCACTCTACTATCACTTCACCTACGGAGTCTTCAAGAGGTACTTCCAGGACTACCTGACAAGCCACGCCCCATATCTTCAGCTCTCCATCCTTCAGCCCTCCTGTGGGGGGACGAATGCCCACCTCTACCATCCTTGCATTATGTCTGCAAAGCTATCATACCATGCATTAACAAAAGGCGCTTCCACTTACAGTTGCCCATATCCTCATTAGGACTAAGAAAAATTTAGTTCTGATTCTCTCTTGTTTCTCATTTTAGAATTCTTGACAGCCGGTGCCAGAAGCTGACCCTCAACTAATCTATTACACTCTACATACATTCCACTTGAACCGTGTTATGCTCAACTCCTCTCTGTACCTGCTGACAGGACAACTGGAAACAGCGGGAAAGCCCTTCATATGAAGGTAAGCGGTTAGCTGGTAAGCACTAAAAAAAGGAATGGAATCATACAGCACTGTAGCGTTCATTTAAAAAAATGAAATGCAGCCACACATAGCTCTGGCTACATAATTTGCGATCTCCAGAAACGTATATAGGGCTACGTTTTCAGAATGAGTCTATGTTGCAAATACCTTCACAGCGATGTAACATTGTAAGTTATAGAAAACCCTTGATTGCGTTTGATGCTGCCAAGAGTGACCAAACAAATCTTTAGGTTGAGGGGACATACATCTTTTGGTACAGAACTAGCCTACATAGTCTTGTATTTGGTTCTTCTTCATGTTATGAACCCCAGTTTTTAAAGCTCGTCAAGGGAAGGGGTTAGCAACATAAAAGGACACAGAAACCAGAAATACAATTCTCTATTTATTTAGAGACCAGAATATAGGTGTCCTATTTAATTAAGGTGGCAACAGAAATATAAATCATTAATTAAACAATATATTAGTCAAAGCAATTACTTCAACAAACAAACAAAACATAAATCATAAAGAAAATATTGATAAAAAAACATAGATCAAAGAAACGGCACAACACCAGCATGGCTCCACAGCAGCGGCTGCACAAGACGCACACAAAAGTTTCGGACCTTCATCGGGGCAAGATACAGAGAGATTCTCAGCAAGTACATGTCATACTCTCCAAAGAGAGACAAGATTGCGAGGATCAGTCAGACGCGCTGGAAAACAAGAGCCACCCCGACACACACTCAGCTTCGGTTTATCAATGCGACCAGCCGAATTAGCGGCAGGTGCAAGGCGGAGCCAGCCTTAAAGAAAAGAAAAAGCAATTAGTAAAACACCACCACAACACAAAATCACAGAGAATAATAGTAATAATAATAATAATAACATAAAAGGAAGACTAAATAAAGAATAAACCGTGACATTTAAAAATAAAAACCTTAATTTCAACACTGCATGTGTTGTCTTGTGTTGTCTTGTGCTCTCTTTGGCTAATATTTTAATTAGTTTGATGATCTGAAACACACCATTGTTAATTTCAGTCTCTGTTTGTTTTGTTCTTTGTGTTTTATTGTTTGCTAGAACTCCAGACTGTCATTCTGTGATCGCTTGAGCTGAATCATAAATATGACTAACAAGTTCAATTACATTCCCTAAGCGGCTCAGGTGAGAGACTGAAGCTTCTTTTTTGCACTCGCTGCTACAGAACAATGAAACCATTGTAGATTTTTTTTATTCCCTTTTCCCCAAATAAGCCGCTTACCTATTTATTTTCTAACGTGACAGGGAGAAACATGGATTAGTGTGTGATTTATATGTATTGATTGCAGTGACCCAGCTTGTTCCAGACCAGTGAACAATTTAAGAAAGTGCCTGAATGGATTTTCTTATTTATTTAGTCTGTCTTGATAGATAATTCTTTTTCACAACATCAAATAAATACAACAAAATATTTTAACAATGATTTGTAATGCAGTGTTTCCCAACCCTGTTCTTAAAGGCACACCAACCCTGTTGAAAATAACAGGTTAAACCAGTCTAGGCTGGTTGGCTGGTTTAAGCTGGTCGACTAGGCTGATTTTAGAGGGCTTTTGGCCATTTCCAGGCTGGTTTCCAGCCATTTCCAGCCTGGTCTTAGCTGGGAGATGACCAGCTAAAACCAGCCTGACCAGCTAAGACGAGTCTGGAAATGGCCGGAAACCAGCATGGAAATGGCCAAAACCCCTCTAAAAGCAGACTGGTCAAGCAGCTAAAACCAACCAACCAACCTAGGCTGGTTTAAGCTGGATTTTTCAGCAGGGAACAGTACACATTTTCAGCCTCTCCTTAATCAAACACACCTGAATCCACTCATCAAAACATTAGAAGAGACTCCAAAACCTGAATTTAATGGGTCAGATAGATCCAAAATATTTACAGTTGATGTGCTTCCAGGAACAGGTTTGGGAAACATTCAACCCAGGCTCATTCTGACACTGCAGTCCCGTAGACATTTCTGGAGACCACAAAATATGTCCCGGGAGGTACGTATTTTTGCAGTTTTTGTTTTCACGAATCCACGAGAGGTCGATGAGTGTGCTTATTCGCATCTCAAATGTCTCTCGCGAGTGCTGTTCGCGCCCGCGCTGCTCTCGTGTAAACCCATCTATAATTGTCGACCGACTAAATAATTGACTTGGCGACCGGACAATCGACTGACCCACCCTCCTTTTTCCCTAAACCCAACCAATTTTACAGATTGACCCACCCATCCATTTACTTCCCTAAACCCCCAACCGACAGTTTACAAAAGCTGTCCAGAAAAAGAAAAGCCCTCGTCTGATTTTTACCAATTTTTCTGATTTTACCACATTCTCACCCTGTTATTCACTCGTTCATTTTATTTTTTGGATTCTGCTTTTGTCTTACCTGATTTCTGGAACCACTCTTCATACCTGGTCATCGTCGTCGTGATCAACCCCTCTCTCTGCGTCTCAAGTCCGCCAACATACACGACGAGCTAACTGGACAAACTGGTTGTGGCAGGAAAGCCCTCCACAGGGAGGTAAGCGCTCAGCCGGTGAACGCCAAAAGGAACGGCATCATACCGCCCTGTAGTCTTAGCTAAAAAAAATGAAATGCAGCCATAAGTACCTCCAGCTACATAATTTGCGGTCTGCAGAAACATCCACGGGACTACATTTTCAGGGGTTGGAAACATTGTTGTAATGGAATAAATTTGTCTCACCTATCTCCATATATGGACACTTTTCTGGCTTGGTCAGTTTGCTTGGTAGCTCACCTTGTAAACTCGGTTGCAGTGCACTTTTCTCTTATGGTTGCTTTTTGAAGACTTACTCACCCCAAAATAAAGGGCATTACTGTAGTCCAAGCAGGAGGTTATAAAGACATGGATTACTGTTTCAAAGTGCGTGTGTGATAAAACCAGCCTGATCTCACGAGAAAACGTAAGTATTTTACGTTTTGCCAGTTTAGTGGCTAATTCGTACGAATTCGTACGAGTTCAGTCGTACGAAATGGTACGATTTCAAAAAGGAGGCGTGGCACCTGACCCCACCCCTAACCCCAACCGTCATTGGGGGATGAGCAAATCATACTAAATTGTACGAATTAGATCGTATGAATTCATACGAATTAGCCACTAAATGAAAAAGTTACGAATTGCAGTGAGATTGTGTTGGATAAAATGACTTAATTTTGGCCAGTCCCCTTGGTGAAAGAAGCTAGAGTGAACAACAGACCAAATCTGGCTTTCAAGCTTTAGTTCAGGATCCTTTTTTAAACCCAGGTTTACAATCTCTATCTTACAGAGACTAAGCCGAAGGAAAATGAATGTATGATAAACTTTAAGCGAATTGAACACAAAACCATTAAGTTGTCCAAAAAGACCTTAAAAATTATGTTCTTTCGGCTTACTTAAAATAAGTAGTTTGAACAAACTGCAAGCATCTTTTTTGAGTGCTACATTAAGCTGTAACACTAGCCTATGGCCTTCTGTGGCTTTTCATGAACAGCATCTACTTTCACCAACTCATTCTCAAACCCCTTATCTGGTCATCAATATATGTCAAGATAACAAAACAGAAAAAAAAATCTTCATATGACTTAAACACTTTTGCCAAAACGTTAATTATAGTCATTGATGGCATGGAATGAATCACTTGCCTCTTGTCTGGACTTTGTTGCTTATAAAGAGAAAATTCATGCAGTATTCATTCACTGAGTAATGCTCAAAAAATCCCTGGCGTTTTCAGCATTGGCTAAATTCAATGCATCTGATGGCTTTTGTGTTCATAAGCCCAACAGAAATGTGTGTGATTGATCATTATTCCCAGCTTCGCAACAAACAAGTAAAAGGAAATCTGACACAACATGCACAGATCTCAACGCAATCGCAGTCATCTTCACATTCTACTTTGATCATGACAGCCACAGTAGATGATCTTTGCTTGCCACTTGTTGCTCCATATCTTGAATTTGTAAAGTGTTTTTGTTCTTTTATTTGCCACGAGCCCTCAGTTATCTTCTTTCCTGATTAACAACTGCTTATTAACTCCCATAATACACCATCAAATAAGTTATAACTTGTCTTGTGATGGAAATTCAGGCTGATCAACTAGTTATTCTAGTATGTTTACTGCCATTGTTGTTAGTGTCCAACAGCGTATGATCCCTGAGGATTGAGGAAACCTCTAAAGCTTAAGCTAGATATATATATATATATATATATAATGAGCATTTTCTATCAGGCTACAATAATTAGGTTCAAAAATTTCATTTTATATGTAAAGAAAAGATCATTAGCTGGTAAATAAAATCCCAAAAATGTCCCTTTAGACAATTCTTTGTTTAACAAGGTAGATTTTCTTTAACGTCAAAACCAGCTAAATCCACTTCTGCTTTTTTTTTGCAAAAACCTCTAAATCCACCTATTGAGATAAGACACAAATCACAAAAGATGCAATTAGAAATTATTTTAACAAACATACAACACATTACACAAACCACCTAAAATTAAAAATATATAAGTCTGTCAAGTTAGTGGCGGTTCATTCCGCTGTGGTAAACCAGGGAAAAAGCAGAAGCAAAATGAATGAATGAAATCTGTCAAGTAAGTGCATTAATCAATAACGTCAAAACTGACATTAAATCTTAACAATCTGTTGTCATTTCTGATGTTTGGGATTTAGATTTAATGTAAGTAGAGCAATGTAAACATTGTAAACTAAGCTTAGTAGATATAAATATTGTAGTGTAGTGTTAAAAATTGAGAAACATCAATATCTGTGCATTGTCCATTAATTTAAAAAGCTTATCAGATGAATAGGTATTATGAAGTAATATAAATAATGTATAGTTTTATACAATATATTTATCTTTATAAAAAAATAGCTTAAATTAGCAAATAAAACACAAGGTAGGCCTAGTGGGCAAAAAGGAGATGACTCTCAGACAATTTTAAAAGCTGTCATTCATTCGTCCTTACTAGACTCAAGGTCTTGGTTTCTTGTTTATCCTCATAGCATCCATGTGGGATAAAAGAATGGCATCTTAACTCTGTCTTTCATGAAATGCAGTTGCTATTTAATGTATAGTAAATCAGACTCAATCAAAGTAGCGTCGCTGGGCAAAAAATCTTATGAACTGTACAACACTGCCAACTGTACAGTGTGTTTTCCTTTTCTTAAAATGCTCAGAGTTTTAAGGTAAGGGACGTTTTCATTTGCCATTCACTGACAGTCGGACAGGCTCATCTTGTTTATCAAACTCCGTCTTTTAAAATCGAAATCGAAAACAGAATATGTCTCCTTATAAAAGTCGGCGTATCAGCGTACCGATACATTAAAAACATGTGATTCGATTTGCGCCTTCTGATTGGTTTTTGGGATTTGCTGGCTTTTGCTGTCAAAGGCAAGTGGTGTTTAGCGGCTTTTGCCAACAAACTGTTATTTCTGAATGTGCTGATGCTGATGTGAACACTTCACACATACACACACACAGACATACATATATATATATATATATATATATATATATACAGTTGAAGTTGAATTATTAGCCCCACTTTGATTTTTTTTTTTTTACTTTTGTAAATATTTCCCAAATGATGTTTAACAGGGCAAGGAAATTTTCACAGTATGTCTGATAATATTTTTTTCTTCTGGAGAAAGTCTAATTTGTTTTATTTTGTCTAGAAAAAAAAGCAGTTTTTAATTTTTAAACACCATTTTAAGGACAAAATGATTAGCCCCTTTAAGCTATATTTTTTCTACAGTCTACAGAACAAACCATCATTATAAAATAACTTGCCTAATTACCCTAACCTGCCTAGTTAAACTAATTAATCTAGTTAAGCCTTTAAATGTCGCTTTAAGCTGTATAGAAGTGTCTTGAAAAATATCTAGTCAAATATTATTTACTGTCATCATGGCAAATATAAAATAAATAAGTTATTAGAGATGAGTTATTAAAACTATAATATTTAGAAATGTGTTGAAAAAAATTAAACAGAAATTAAAACAATTAAACAGAAATTAAAGAAAAAAAAGGAGGTCTAATAATTCAGGGGGGCTAATAATTCAGACTTCAACTATATATATATATATATATATATATATATATATATATATAGGGATGTAACAGTATTATAAATACCGTCATACCGCAATATTAATTTTTTTCGATATTACCGAAGTCGCATGACTCGGTAAAACTATAGGTCTTCTGAGAAAATTTGCTCAGGTGAATGAAGCAAACGGGAGGTAGCGAAAACTACAATTCCCATCAGCCCATGCTTGACCATCATCCCTTGCGGTCTGTTGTCGCTACAGATCCAGTAATGCGGAAATGGAGTGTGCTGCTAGAAGCGGGGATGAAAAAGTGCTGGAAAACTCTAAAGCGGGTGTTGTCGCCGCGCGCTTACTGAATAGCGGTGTTGTCGCGCGAGTTCTTATCAGCTGTGTTGTCGCGCGCGTACTGAATAGCGGTGTTGTCGCGCGAGTTCTTATCAGCTGTGTTGTCGCGCGCGTACTGAATAGCGGTGTTGTCAGCACACTGTTCAGATTGATGCAGACATGAGACCTCTATCTTACTCATGGTTTGTCCTCTCAAGTGGGGGAAAGACAATGCACAACGTTACCCACTGCTGTCAACCTGGGCCAAGTCATATCTCTCTTGTCCCAGAAACCTCAGTCCCAAATGAGAGGGTTTTTTCTGTTGCAGGGGACATTGTAAATGCCCAGAGATACCAGCTTTTACCAGATTATATTTATATGATAATTTTCCTTTAAACCCATCTCTATCTAAGTGAGTGAGTGATTAAATGTTGAATGTGATGAGTTTTCAACAATACTAAATTGAAACTTTATTTTTTTACATGGTTTAATATTTTTTTGTTATTAAAATTGAAGTTCCCGTTTCAAAGCTTACAGATAGATGGCTAATTTATCTGCCGGCAGCTAGCTCTCTGCAACTCTTACATGGTCGCCCACTGAAGCTAAGCAGGGCTGCGCCCGGTCAGTACCTGGATGGGAGACCACTTGGGAAAGCTAGGTTGCTGCCGGAAGTGGTGTTAGTGAGGCCAGCAGGGGGTGCTCAACCTGCGGTCTGTGTGGGTCCTAATGCCCCAGTATAGTGACGGGGACTCTATACTGCTCAGTGAGCGCCGTCGTTCGGATGAGATGTTAAACCGAGGTCCCGACTCTCTGTGGTCGTTAAAAATCCCAGGATGTCCTTCGAAAAAGAGTAGGGGTTTAACCCCGGCATCCTGGCCAAATCTGCCCACTGGCCTCTGTCCATCATGGCCTCCTAACCCTCCCCATATCATGATTGGCATATCATCACTCTGTCTCCTCTCCACCAATCAGCTGGTGTGTGGTGTGCGGTCTGGCGCAAAATGGCTGCCGTCGCGTCATCCAGGTGGATGCTGCACACTGGTGGTGGATGAGGAGATTCCCCCCCCATTGTGTAAAGCGCTTTGAGTGCCCAGAAAAGCGCTATATAAATGTAACGAATTATTATTATTATTATTACTAATTTGTATGTCATTGACACTTTTGGCACTTTTTTGGAGTATTTTCATAAGTTTTGTTTTTTCCTGTAAATGATTCAATAAATACCGTACCGTGACATTCATACCGAGGTATTACCGTACCGTGAAATTCTGATACCGTTACATCCCTAATATATATATATATATGACTTAAAATTACCCCAGAGTAGACGGAAACATCCCCAACAGTACACAAGGGTTAATACATGTGATTGTAGCTAGAATTAAGAATAATTACTTTGTATTTCAATTTTAGAAAAATAAGGCAGAAGTGATACAGTAACTAAGGATATAATATGTGTAGTGATCTTGCTTTGGAGAATGTCTGCATTAGTTTTTGTCAGGTGTAGCTCATAATGAATTTTAAGTTGTCCCTCCTACTTTTCAACAAAATCCATCTAGATGGCCAGATGTTTTCTAAGTTGGCATGTTAGCATTTTCAAGTGCTCTGGATTACGTCAAACTCCTGACACTGACTCTGGGGTTTTATCCAAAACACTGCCTCCATTAGTCATGAGCATCATTGACTGGCTTTATTAACTGGAGCTTAGCTTAGACGTAGCTTACGGCAAGCTGCGTTTTGAAGAGACAATCTCTGTTTAGCTATGCTAAGGCTCCGACGCTTTGAAGGCAAAGTCTCGCTGAAGGGGAAAGAGGTTGGTATAGATCTGTTGCTTTCTGATGCCTGAGAGTTTGAAGTCTCTCACAGTAATTGGTTAATGATCTCTTAAATAAAGTGAGCATCAAGAATTTTAATCATTTTTTGGGGGGCAATTGAGGCTCAAATGATCTATCGATCTGCGCTGTGTCAATACTTGGAGACAACAAACAAATGGAGACAACATCTCCGTGCCATGTGTCCAGTGCCTCGCTCACACATACTGATTAAACAGTCATATTCTGTAAGGCGCTTGGATATAAATGGCAGCAGTAGATAATCATTCATCATGTGTGTGATGTGTTATCGATGCACAGATTAAAGTCGTTTGTTTCCCAGGCATCGTTTTCATTTATTATATGACTACATGCATTATTTGGGACAGTAAAATCGCTCACAGTAACTCCTTCATCACATGAGCTGTAGTCACTTCAATTCTATTGGTGCTGCAGTTGCACAAGTAATTTCTATTTGCATAAACATATTTTATTTTTTCACATTATCTGACGTGTCCCTAATGCCAGAAGATATGGGATGGAATCAACAAATCCAGCTTACGAGTGGTTTTGACAGAATGTCTGTATTTTATTTAGACTTTTTTGTTTTAAAAGGTTGGTCCACTGTAATATCATATTTTAAACTTTAGTTGATGTGTAATGTTGCTGTGTGAGTAAAAACATCTCTGAATGCAATATGCTCAAAGTTCAGTGCAAAGGGAGAGATTAGCTTTTACAGAGTTAGCTTAGCAAAGCGGACAGCGAATGACCCTACTGAATGAAACAGCTTAAACCAGCCTAGGCTTAGCTGGTCGACCAGGCTGGTTCTAGAGGGGTTTTGGCCATTTCCAGGCTGGTCTTAGCTGGTCAGTCTGGGAGATGACCAGCTAAAACCAGCTTGACCAGCCTAGCCAAGCTGGGAGCCAAGCCAAAACCAGCTATGTCCAGCTTAAGCCAGGCTGGTCAAGCTGGTTTTAGCTGGATTTAGCTGGTCATTTTCCAGCCTGACCAGCTAAGACCAGGCTGGAAATGGCTGGAAATAGCCAAAACCCCTCTAAAACCAGGCTGGTCAACCAGCTAAAACCAGCCAACCAGCCTAGGCTGGTTTAAGCTGGATTTTTCAGCAGGGGATGTTTGGGGACTACAAAAAATAAATAATCACATAAAGCCTTCAGGTTATGAGCTTACACCCTGCGCAGCAATGGAGTGTGGCCAGAGGCACTGTGATATTGTAGCAGAGAAAGCTAAAATGCCTTCCAAACACTGCTATTTCCACAGATGTCGTTCTGTTTCTGTATTTTGGCTTCTAAAGGACACGACACACAGAGAGAAGTGCTTACGGTTCAATTTTAATTATGTTCCACAGAATTATAAAAAATATATAGCGCTAGCATTTGACAAAGGAGAACTTCCAGAATTTTTCCCAGTTCAGTGCTGGATTCGACTAAAAACTCTTCAAAGAAGGAGCAGCTCCAACCATAGTAGAAGGAGCTGTGGATTGTGAGTCACAACCTGTAGGTATTTTTATTTGTTAAAATAGATCTATTACATGTATAGTTTCTAGCGTTAACATTATGGTTTAGCAAGGATGTAAACAACAGGAAAGGCCGTTTGGCACCGCTTACAATTTAGCTACAAATTCATATTTATCAGTCAAACCTCTGTACACACCCACAATCCTCAACAGCGCTGCAGTGTCTCTCTATGCAGCCGCTTACATCTAAAATAACCAACTCGCAAAAGATATTTAAATTTTACTTACACATGCCTATAACCCGAATATGTGAAAGATACTTGTCTGGTTTTATTTTAGAGAGCAGGCATGAGGTTTAGCTGTGTCCTCTTAATTTTTTGTCTGATTCAGGCTCAAACTGGTATGGCTAACAGATTCACACTGACTGACGGTATTTACACACTAGGCACAGGCACAGTGCGCGCTAGTAGAGGCGTGATGCTTCCTTGTGACCTAGAGCCTATCTGCAAATCACAGCACATTATGTTAGCTGAACAATCAGAGCCCCTTGATAGCCACTTGTTAGCTGAGTATCTGTATATAATCAAAGTAAGATGTATGAAAAAAATAAGGTGATTTTCTACAAGTGAAGTATGTGCACACATTGCTTTGCATCTTTTAAACACAATCAAACCTTAAAAATACACTCTGGACCTTGAAAAGGTTATATTTGGAAGATTTTGAAAAAGTGCCATTTGTTATTTGGGGCTATACAAGACTGTGTATGGGTATGACTGTGCTGTTGTATGCATGTAATTACAGTTAGTTGTAATACACTTGCCTACCAAGTTGTAAATAAAAATGATTTGTTCTGTATAAATAAGTTCAGGGTAAAATACATTTTTTCAGGAAAAAAAATATGCTTATATTTTCAACTTTAAATCTGCCGACGACGCAGTAGGTAGTACTGTCGCTGTCACTGGTTCAAGCCTCAGCTGGGTCAGTTGACGTTTCTGTGCGGAGTTTGCATGTTCTCCCTGCGTTCGTGTGGCTTTCCTCCGGGTGCTTCGGTTTCCCCCACAGTCCAAAAACATGCGGTACAGGTGAATTGGGTAGGCTAAATTGTCCGTAGTGTATGAGTGTGTATGGATGTTTCACTGAGATGGGTTGCAGCTGAAAGGGCATCCACTGCATAAAACAAATGCTGGATAAGTTGGCGGTTCATTCCGCTGTGGTGACCCTGGATTAATAAAGGGACTAAACAGAAAAGAAAATGAATAAATGAATGAATCTACTCTGCCTTATTTATTTTGTTGAATCAACATAACTTTTCTAGTCATCTCAACTTATGTCTTTGTATTTTAAACTTTGTATAACTTAAAAACTTAACATTATTTGTTATTTTGACTTTTGTCGTTACATTTTTTACAGCGTAGATGAATAACTAGATTAATCCTTTCCAGCAAATTCCTGCAGTTACAGTACCTGACAAGGCTAGTTGTCACTCACAATTGTAAAAGCATCAAATAAGAACTTGACTTCTAGTAGATCATTTGAAAAAGTGGTGGAAGTTCGATTTTTCAGATGAATTATCTGTTGAACTGCATCCCAATCATCCCAAATACATCATCTCCACATCAAAGTTCCTGAAAGCAAAGAAGGTCAAGCTGCTACAGGATTGGTCAGCCCAGTAACCAGAAATGAACATTATTGAGTATGTATATGGTAAGACGGAGGAGGCCTAGAAGGTGAATCCAATGTTTTTTTTGCAATTCCAGATGACTTATTTTAATGACTTATTAATAAGTTTTTGACTTATTTGAGTCATTGCAGAGATGTATGAATGCAGTTGTCCAAACTCACAATATTAATACTGTTTCCACTGCAGCATGACTTCTTATTCTACAGTATACTGGACATTATTTCTGTAAAGTGACAAGACTTTTGTATAAGCAGAGTCAGACCTTACTGTCCTAATTAAATCATTTAAAATCAAGGCATGATCATATTTTATTTAGGTAAAATAAGCGTAATCTAGAGGCATTTGCCTCTCTTTTATATTAGCCACTTCTATACCAAATGATCAACTAAGTCAATTTATTTTTTGTTGTTTCTAAAACTTGGATAGGCGACAAGACTTTTGCCAGGTTGTATATATTTAAATATCTGAAAAGTGAATTCAATATTTAATCAGAATTGCCTTTAATCAACCCACAAACCATGACAGGATTTACTTTTCAAAAATAACCATGACTTGCACTTTAAAAAAGATGGTTAACATCAATAAAACTCTTCATTTTCTAAACCCTTACATAATGAAGTGTTTGCTCAAACTCTTTGAATCTTACGCGTTTAATTGCAAAAAGCCTCATACAGCCTTTTACATGGCAGTGCATTTCGTTTGCTTTCTCTCAGACGTGGATGTTCTCCAGCATGTTGAAACCCTGCAAAGTATTAGTGTCACATCCGCTGCTCAGGATGCAGAGCATGTTGGCATAATCTGACGGTGAGTAGTGTTTCTCTCTCCAGAGACGAGCACGTTGAACCGCACCGGCAAACAGCCTCGTATCAGAGAGGCTCACCTGCATTCAACGGCGTCCTCTTTTAAACCCGCACGTGCTTGTGTTTGATGACAAGGTCTAAAATGGTCAGTTAACTTCGCTGTGCGTCAATTCCCTGCGGTACACATCCATGGTAACAGCACAGTACTTTGTTTGTTTGCCAATTTAATATATGTATAGATCAGAGGTGTCAAACTCAATTAAGCCTGAGTGCTGAATCTGAAAAAATGTCCCCTTGTGAGGGTCGAATTTGTTAAACTTTAATTAACTCATAATTACGTGAGGGATAATCAACAGTTTGCCGTGCATTAAAAGATTTAAAATGCACTAAGTAACATGATTATCTTGCTTATTTCATGGTCATTTGCCAAGTCATATACAATTTAAAGCTAGAATTGCTATTTTTTGCAGTGCAATATTTGACAGATTTGTTTAAGCACTTGAGAGAGAGAGATGACGTTGGATATACACTAACTGGCCACTTTATTAGGTACAACTGTTCAATAGCTTGTTAACGCAAATTTCTAATCAGCCAATCACCTGACAGCAACTCAATGCATGTAGGCATGTAGACAAGATGATCTGCTGCCGTTCAAACTGAGCATCAGAATGGGCAAGAAAGGGGATTTCCGTGACTTTGAACTTGGCATGGTTGTTGGTGTCGGACGGGCTGGTTGATTTCAGAAACTGCTGATCTACTGGAATTTTCATGCACAGCCATCTCTAGGGTTTACAGAGAATGAACCGTAAAAATAAAAATAATAAAAAATAATAAATAGAAATAAAAAAAAAAAGAATAAAAAAATTCTGTGGTTGATTCCAGAGGTCAGAGGAGAATGGCTGATAGAGAGGCATCAGTAACTAAAATAACCACTCGTTACAACCGAGGTCTGCAGAAGAGCATTTCTGAATGCACAACACGTCCAACATTGAGGCTGGTGGGCTACAGCAGCAGAAGACCACACCGGGAGCCACTCCTGTCAGCTAAGAACAGGAAACTGAGGCTACAATTCGCACAGGCTCACTAAAATTGGACAATCGAAGATTGGGAAAAAGTTGCCTGGTCTGATAAGTCTCGATTTCTGCTGCGACATTCAGATGGTAGGGTCAGAATTTGGCATCAGCAACACGAAATCAAGGATCCATCCTGCCTTGTATCAACGGTTCAGGCTGGTGATAGTGGTGTGGTGTGGGGCCCATTTGTACCAATTAAGCATTGGTTCAAAACTACAGCCTACCTGAGTACTGCTGCTGACCATGTCCATCCCTTTATGACCACAGTGTATCCATCTTCTGATGGTTACGTCCAGCAGGATTAGACGCCAAGTCAAAAAGTGCGAATCATCTCAGACTGGTTTCTTGAACGTGACAATGAGTTCACTGTAGTCAAATGGCCTTAACAGTCACCAGATTTTAATTCAATAGAGCACCTTGGGGAAGTGGTGGAAAAGGAGATTCACATCATGGATGTGCAGCTGACAAATCTGCAGCAACTGCGTGATGCTATCAAGTCAATATGGACAAAAAATGTCTGAGGAATTTTCCAGTACCTTGTTGAATCTATGCCATGAAGCACAAAGGCAGTTCTGAAGGCAAAAGGGAGTCCAACCCAGTACTATTAAAGTATATATATATGTATTTTATACCATGTATGATACTGTGAATGTTATTCGTAGTTGTGAATTTATACTTTTGCTTGCTGTTTGTGTTATTCTCCAACAAAACTTTCCAAATGCTAACTGGCAGTGGGTTTTTATTTTCTTCTGTGTCTTTGTTTTTTTCTGAACGCTACCTCTTCTTAGAGGTGGAAACCGGCAGATGTACAACAACTGTAATTATAAGCTAAACACAAGACAAAAGTTTCCATCTGGAGCTTCTTAACAAGACTCGACACTTGTAAACACTCGCTCCATCGGGTTCGCGTCTCTCAGCACCGCCCAGGCTCGACATCACTACCCAATTGACCAATCACAGAGCTTGCTCTACATGTCGTTGCAACATTTTTGAAGAGGTGCGTGTCATCGTCTGCGTCAGCCACAGTGAAGGCTATGTGACCCCACGACGTCTGCACCGGGCCATACGTGTGCACTTGATGCAGGAGTTTAAATCAGCCTTAAGAAAACACACGCTCTATTGAGTTGATACTTTTGTATTTCTAAAAATGATTACTATCTTTGATCAGGCAGACCAGACCATAAAGCCATGAAACTCAGTCAGAGGATAAGAGCTCTTTTTTTTATGAAGACACTAACAAAATGACTAACAAAATTACAAAAATCACATCAAGCACACACACACACATGCTCACACAAACACACACACTACTATATCCTTTAAAAAAACTTTTTCAAAAGCAAGTGTATACTAGTTTATGTAGTTAGCACATTTGTCAGTTTTCTCTTGTTGTTGCACTGCTGTACATTTGTAAGTTTCTGTATTTGTTTTGTAAAGTAACAACACTATATTGAATATCAGCAGAGATAACCCATCGCCATTGGAGAGGACAAAAGAGAGGAAAGCAGACTAATTGCAGGAAAACCAGACTGCTGAAAAACGGCCTACAGCCCCTTTAAATCTGTCCTTCTCTCTCACACACACACTCATGTTCTGTTTTGCCTCTCCAGCAAAAGTTGATGATTAGCGGATGATTCATTGCTGTCACCGAAACACCACTAAAGTCAGCCAGGATGACTGAAGGTAGAACAAATGAAGAGTTTATTGTCACTTTCTGGCCATCCCTCACAGCTTATTTATTAGATGATGTGGTTGATATGATGGTCGTTCATCTTCCCGAACAAGGCTCAGGCAGACAGATTTGAGGAAAGGTCTCGCTGAGTCAGTCAACCCTCTAACCACTGATCTTGATGGAACCATCAGATCTGCAAATTTAAGATTTCAAAGTTGTGTTTATCAAAAAAAGAGTAATTAGATTGGATAGACTGGATTTATGGTTTATCTACAGTAATTTTGAGACGGCACTAAAACATCAAATATCTGTCATATACACCTACGTATCTTTCAGTGATTTGAAGTCAATTAAAATGTCATTATTACCTACAGAAAGGTTTGATTGGTTAATGTTCTTAATGTACTTACTAACTTAAACAAATACATTATTATATTATTTCTTTATCTTTAAAGGTTCAGGACACCCTGGAGAACTTTTTTTTTTTTATTTTAACAGATTTGGGTGTGTTGAGCATCAGTTAAGACAATGTTAGCACCTGTCAGCTTTAATTGTGGGGAAAACTGGATAATTTTGAGCTTTTGTCAGCTAATTTCAGCTTCCGGGTTTAAAATGATTTTTGGGGCGGGATCAAAATTGGCGACGTAGCGCAGTACTGCAAGTGCAATGATGCACGTCGGTTTCTCATTATTATTCATAGCGGAGTTTTCTTATCCTATGAGAAGAGCCGGCTGCTTAATTATTCATGAGAGCATGTGCATTCCGAAGGCAGACCTGCCAGTTTCAAGCAAGCTGTGAGACACAGACTAACGGGACGCAGTAGCTGTTCATGAAGGCTCGTATGTGTTTGTTTCCATGATCCACGGGGCTTGTTGCATGTTTTATCCCCGCGATCTTGACAGGGCCGATCAAACAGCAAAGCTGTGTGTGTGCTGCAAGCATTTTTGTCAGGAGAGCAGCACGTGAATTAGAGAATGGCGGACGTTGACTTTTATCAGGAGTTCGTTCACATTTAGACACATCGCCGTGCTGCTGTGTTTGCCTAAATCCTCTATATTACCAGCAGGGCTAATGGTTAAAATAGACAGGTCAGGAGACCTGCTGAGTCTGCATTCAGATCTATAATAGACCCGGGGATCGAGGGACAATCCTCATTTATAGTGTTTACATGAACACATTTATCTTTATAATGATATAAATTGTGGTTATGTGTATACGAAATTACAAAAAACAAATGTAGCAGGGCATTAAATTACTGTTTATTTCTTTGCATTTTAACGTTGTAAACTATAAACTCATGCGTCTCCTCAGGGTTTGTGTCTCATTTTGTGAGCTGTCAACAACAGTTGTTCGCTCCCCTTCTCCCCTGCTGGCCACGCCCACTCCTGCCCTATGCTCGCGGAGCTCCACGCCCATTAATCATGCATCTTTTAAAAAAATTCTGAAGTAGACTTTAACCAAAAGTGGAGGGTGTCATGGCGCTTTAATAATGTTAGTTAGGGAAAATAAAGTCATTGTTAGTTCTTGCTAGCTCAGTGGATTATTGTTATTGTACGGTTCTCTTGAATACTTGATTCTGATCAACAACATTCCAAGATATGTTATGTTAGGGATGATGTACGTCCAGGAGGTTGTTGTTGCAGAATAAAGCAACCCAGGCTCATTCTGAAAACGTAGCCCTATATACATTTCTGGAGAGCGCCAAATACATCCCAGGATGTACTTTTTTTTTTTTTTTTGAAGGTTTTTGTTTTCACAAATCCACTGTGTATGCTTTTTGAGATCTCGAATTTCTCTTGTGAGTGACATTTGCACCTGCTGTTCTTACGTAAATCCACTAGATATATATACAGTTAAAGTCAGAATTATTGGCCCCCCTTTGATTTTTTTCTTTTTTAAATATTTTCCAAATTATGTTTAACAGCAAAAACAAATTTTCATAGTATGTCTGACTATTTTTTTCTTCTGGAGAAAGTCTTATTTATTTTATTTCTGCTTGAATGAAAGCTGTTATAAATTTTTTAAACACAATTTTAAGGACAAAATCATTAGCCCCTTTAAGCTAATTTTTTTTCGATAATGTACAGAACAAACTATCGTTATACAATAACTTGCATAATTACTCTAACCTGCAAGATTAACCTATTTAACCAAGTTAAGCCTTTAAAAAGTCAATTTAAGCTGTATAGAAGTGTCTTGAAAAATCTAATAGAATATTATTTACTGTCAAAGATAAAATAAATAAGTTATTAGAAATGAGTTATTAAAAATATTATGTTTGGAAATGTGTTAAAAATCTTTTCTCTGTTAAACAGACATTGGGGAAAAAAATAAACTGGGGGTCTAATAATTCAGGGGGGTAATAGTTCAACTGTAAAAAAAAGAAGAGAAAATATCCAGTGAGCGTCAATTCTTTGAGCACAAAAGCCTTGTTGTTGACAGATATCAGAGGAGAATGGCCAGACTGGTTCGAGCTGTTAGAAAGGCAACAGTAACTCAAATAAGCACTCGTTACAACTGAGGTCTGCAGAAGAGCATCTCTAAACGCACAACACATCCAACCTTGAGGTAGATTTGCAGAAGAAGAACAGCAGAAGAACATACCGGGTGCTACTCCTGTCAGCTAAGAACAGGAAACTGAAGCTACAATTCGAACAGGCTCACCAAAATTGGACAATAGAAGATTGGAAAGACGTTGCAATCTGATGATTTTCAGATTTGATGAAAATTTAGATTTGAATTTGGCTTGTTCATGTGCTGGAATGGGTGATTTGCATTATGGATGTGCAGCCGTCAAATCTGCAGCAACTGAGTGATGCTATCATGTCAAGATGGACCAAACTCTCTGAGGAATACTTCCAGTACCTTGTTGAATCTATGCCACGAACGATTAAGGCAAAAGGACGTACAACCTGATACTAGTAAAGTGGCTGGTAAGTATGTATGTATGTATGTATGTATGTATATTTATACAACAGTTCTGTCTGGTTGTCAAATCTGATTGGCTAATAGCTGTGCGATATTCTGCAATATCAGAACTCCTACAGCCTCTTTACCCTTTGTGTATTACTCCGCCCACATACAGCCAGCAAAAAGCAGACACTACAGATCTAAAGTTTAAAAGATGCTTGCTCAACTGTTTAACTGTCAGCTTAGGATTTGAATCTGGAAGAAAGTAGTTCCTCATTCAAAAGGGTTTTTGAGACTCTCCATGTATGATTTTGTCTTTATATACACAATTATGCCGTCAAACTGTTGTATAAACGGCCTGCGGCCTCGTGCCAACGCACACCTCCCACCAGTGCCGATATACAGCCATATTGCACTGCTACTTGTGTGATATTGCACACACATATATATATATATATATATATATATATATATATACATATATACATATATATATATATATATATATATATATATATTTTTTTTTTCGTTTCCCCATCAGTGAACAATTCAAGCGATTGAAATATTTTGAATAAAATCTTCTCTTCTGAGGTACATTTTCAAGTTTCCTACAGACATTGCCTTGCCATGGCACAGTTTGATGGTTATACTTTTATCTATCACAGTAATTGGCAGAAAATTGCATATGCTGTGGCCGTAGTTTTCTTACCCCCCTCAAAGGAAAAAAAAGAAATAGCAATTACGGTTTCCCTTATCGAGCTCCTCCCTGGTGTAAGGCCAGCGCTGCACAGAAGAGAAGAACATTTCTTTTTCTCATTCCATGAAATTGGCCACATATAGGGCCAAATGGGCTCTTTCTGTACACCGAAAGGCTTGTGCGTCCGTCTCTCCTTCACATTACAGCGTAGACTTTCTGCAAGTCTGTTCATCAGATGCAATATTTAACTAAGTGGGTCTCTCGCTTTCTTTCAATCTATCTAGCCTGCATATAAGTGTTCTTCAAATGAGGACCCTTCCTTTATGCTTTCATTACAAGGATACAAAAGCAATCATCAAGTAACCATGGTTACCTTGTAGGTCTCCTCATCGTAACAATGCGTTTGCAGACATGGCGTTATATCAAACATTTATGACTTAATTTGCAACTGAAGCAGATTTAATATCACTCGATTGAATCTTGCGCTTTAATATGAGCAGTATCCATCGCCTCGCATGCAGGATGTGTCTCGAATCATCTGAAACGGGGAGCTGCGCCTGACGGGGTGCATACATAAAGGTCTGTCCTGTGTGGCGTATGAGATTTAAGGTGTCGGGATTATGAGCTGTTTCACGGCTAAAGGGAGATGGCTAATCTCTCCTCCACAGGCTCAAGGAAATCTGTTCTAGACTGCTAGACGGAATCATGTTCTTTTCTCTCTTCTGCTGCTTTCACCACAGGCTACAGTGCTGAGAAATACATGTTGCTGTTTTTTTAACATTTTCGAGAGATTTACATGCATTGCAAGAATGGTTTTATACACACCTTTATATTTTGATTCCAAAACATCACACATTCCATTACCCCCTTATCTGTCGGCCCCAGTTTAATGACATGTTGAATTTAAATGATTACTTTGGTGCTTACAGTAGATTTAAGCTTGGTCGAAGAGCTTCGAATTACCAAGAGGCGACACCGTTCCATTGAATGTTTCATTGCAACAGCAGCAAACAGCAACAACTCCACGATTCCGCCATTTTGGAGTGAAAGTGATCGGCCATCCATTGGATCTTATCAGTGGTGGAAAGAGTTTTGAAAAATCATACTCAAGTAAAAGTACCGTTACTTAGCCAGAAATGTAGCGCAAGTAGAGTAAAAGTGTCTGTTGTAAATATTACTCAAAATATATAGACCTTATAAGTGTACTAAAGAGTGGTGAGTAGTGAGTACTACACAGGAAAAAAGTTGATGCATTAAACATGCAGTTTGTGCAGGGATGTGTAAACGTAAGATTCTGTAGTGAATTTAGTGATCTTCGTGATTTGTTTGTTTCTTCCAACCTTCTTTGTTTTTTGTTCTGTCCTTCCTTTATTTATTTGTTGGTTCGTTCCTCCCTTCATTCCTTTGCTCATTTATTTGTTGGTTCGATCATATTTTTGTTCCTTCCTTTATTAGGTCCTTTGTTCATTCATTCCTTCCTTCCTTGGTTTGTTCAGTCCTTCCTTGAATCCTTCATTCATTTGGTCCTTCATTAGTTCGGTCCTACCTTCGTTTGGTTCTTCCCTCCATTCCTTGTCTGGTCCTTCCTTCCATTGTTCATTCATTCCATTTAGTCTGTTTAAGTCTGTTTGGTGATTTCAGTCATCATACAGTCGACATCCTTCATTTTCTTAACAGTGATATGCAGTCTATAAAAAGGCTCTGGGTCATCGCATCTTCTTGGACATTTTTAATGCTTCCAAAAGATTTGCTGCATTTATAAAGCGCCCATGTCTTTTGGTTATTCAGTATGATGCGGTTTACTTTCTACTTGGAATTTGATTGGACCAGAATCGCAGGACTGACTTTTCTACTTTAGCCAATCACCATAGACAAGAAAGAAATATAGTAGCGACTGCAGGTTAAAGGAAAATACTGGAGTAAAAGTACCGATACTGCACCAAAAATGTACTCGAGGACAAAGTAAAAGTCAGACATCCCAAGTCTCCCACAAATGCATTGGCGGATGCCTGCAACCGAATGATAATCTCCCGGAAATTGCGTGTCTCCTCCTCGATCCTTAAACATGTCACGCATCTCTCCCAGCTCTTCAGGTACGTCGAGCGCCACTCACCCCACCGCTCTTCAGGTACATCGCTCGCACACGGCCCCACCGCTCTTCAGATACGGCAAGTGAAACTCGCCCCCACCGTTCTTCAAATCTGTCACCCTTCCTTCACCCCTCACCTACTATCCCCCAACACCCCCCTTTACTCCCACCCCCCTCGGTCTTCAGGCACCTAATAAGGTGGAATGTCTAATAAGGTACACATTTTGTGTACACAAGTAGTCCACAAGTAC
>NC_141034.1:6677500-6700000 GCF_052040795.2 Danio rerio
CCTCACAAACCCACCCACGACACAGAACTGAGCATCTCACAGGCGTGATTATAGCTGCTTAAACTGCCTTAAGAATAATAGCATGTTTGTGGTGCGCTTCACTGGCTCCCACCAGGTATAATGAGAGAGAGAGAGAGAGAGAGAGAGAGAGAGTGTGTTGGCCTTGTGTTTCATGCTTTAGTGTATAACAACAAAGGTTTTCTACAGTAAATACTGCTTTTATATTCCAATTAAACTGCTGTGGATACAAGCATGAGCACACTTTGCTTATACTGTACTAACAAATGGTACCAGCAGTTTTAAGTGCACTTTTAATGAACATGTTTGCAGGGTTATAATAATAATACATCCATTAACTAAAAGTATATTTAGTATTTGACATAGAATAAATGTTTACTGAAAAACCATGATTAAAAAAATGTTTACACTATATTTTAGGATGCTTGTAACACATCCTCTGTGTACTTACTGTCGTAATAACAATTCATTACGCATAATGACATGCAACTAGCCCTAACTATAGTAATAGGTTGGGTAACACTTTATAATCACTACACACATATGAATAATATTTTTTTTAGGGTTTTTCATCTTTATTGGGATAGGACAGTGGAGATTCAACAGACAGGAAAGTGTGGGGAGCAGAGATAGGGGAAGGATCGGCAAAGAACTTTGAGCCGGGAATCGAATTTGTGTCCCCATGAGCACCTTGGTGCTATGTGTCGACACACTAACCACTAGGCTATTGGTGCCGACTGAATCATTTATTAAGCATAAGCATCTAGTCACAGCTAGATACATTAATAACATTATTAATGTAGAGTTGTTAAGCATTAACTCTACATTAATAAACATTAGTAAGCAATTTATAACTGCAGCTACAAATGCTGTATTATTGACAGTCACATTTAAAATGTGCTTAATAGTTGTACTTTCATACTTTGTGACTGGTTGATTTTTCATTATTATATTAAGTATTGAAATATTTGCAAAACATTTGTATTTAAGCATAGTTGGAGGTTTTTAAGATCATTCAGAAAGTTTAAAGTAAAGTAAAATTACTGTGAAGTTTAAACATTGCTGAATAACAGGAGTGTCGAAATACGACATAAATTGGATAAAACAACAACAATATAATCATTTATCAATATAATAAGATGCAATGTCTAAACTCATTTATTCGTTCATTTTCTTGTCGGCTTAGTCCCTTTTTTGTTCTGGGGTCACCACAGTGGAATGAACCGCCAACTTATCCAGCACGTTTTTATGCAGCGGATGCCCTTCCAGCCGCAACCCATCTCTGGGAAAGCAATGTCTAAACTGTATAGTAATTTTATTTTAGATAAGATTGCAAAGATTTATTTAATTTGATACAGTTTCTTTTGTGCATCTTCAAATGAATAGAAATTAGTCATTTATTTAATTTATTTACTTCCTGTTTAGAATATAACTGAACCTTTAATTGTCATTTATGCGGGATTTATAAGGCATTAATAGTGCTCACTTTAGATTAGGTCCCAAAACTGAATGAAGTTGAGCATTTATTAAAATACAAATTAACTATTAGTAAATGCATAAATAATAAGATTTATAAATGTTAATTTAAATAGTTTATTAATCATTTACTAACTCATTCTGAATGATCCTTAAAAACCACCAGCTACACTTAAATAACGGGTTTGTAAATAATGCAATACTTGATTTAGTAATGAAAAATAAATCATTAACAAAGTAGGAAAGTACAACTATTAAGCACATAATAAATGTGGTTGTAAGTCAAGAATACAGCATTTGCAGCTTCAGTTATAAACTGTTTACTAATGCTTATTATTGTAGAGTTAATGCTTAACAGATAATGAAATCACTATTTGCTAATGCTTAATATGCTTCAAAGTGTGTAGTTATTATAGTGTTACCGTAGATTGTAGTAAATACACTGAATAATAATTAATATAATATTATGATAATATAATATTAATATATAATAATATAATATTAATATATAATAATATTAATATATAATAATAATATGTTAACAAAAACTAATAAATAAAACAAAATGTAAAATTTTAAAGTAAAAGTTAGTTACTAAGTATATATAAGTATAAAACATATAATTTTCAACTTAATGGACAAATAAAACTAAAACTAAATAAAATGATGCATAACAAAAAGCATTTATGCCAAGCAACAATAAAATATTTAAAAATATTTAGATAAAATAAAAATAAAAATCTTTCAGGAACTTAATATGAGAAGTATGAAGGAGCGCTATCCAGCTGAAGAATTTGCCCTCATGTGGTTTGTAATGTAATGGGCAGCACAAATGTTTTGATTCCTCAGGCTGTTGATGTTGCCATCCACTCTGCAGATCTCTCCCACGCCCCCATACTGAATGTAACCCCAAACCATGATTTTTCCTTCTCCAAACTTGACTGATTTCTGTGAGAATCTTGGGTGCTTGCGGGTTCCAGTAGATCTTCTGCAGTTGTTGTGATGATTGGGATGCAGTTCAACAGATTTGAAAAATCGACCTTCTGCCACTTTTCCAAAAGAAGTAACGCCATTTTTTGTTGCTCTTACAACTGCCATCGACAACAAGACTTTTGTCAGGTAGTGTATAGTCTAAATACAGTAGGTCCCACAGCCAAACCAGCTGAGAACCACTGATTTAGATGACATGTTTAGCGGGATTGGAAAATGCCCAGGAACAGCGAACAGAACATAAAAACACAGACAAGACAAGAGTAAAACATTGGTTCAAACTGTAAAGGCTCTGCTTTTATTTATGAGTGCCCACGTTAAAAAAAAGCCTTGTACTTCAGAAAAATAAAACAGAATATGTGTTCTTTCTGCCTGCTCTTTCTGAAACAGACTTGTCATTTTTAAGAGTAGACATGAATTGTGTATATTCCCCAGCCTGTCCTAAAAGCACATTTTCAACATTTTTTCATGTTAAAGTCCACAAATGTTAATATCCTAACTCCATTGTATGATTTGTTTGTCGGACAAAATTGCAGATAGCACTGAGGAACGCATAATGTTGAAGCTTCACCACCTGCCAGTCAAACTCCCTCTGAAAGGGTGAGTTATTGAATATGAGGGGGAAAAAGGGGAAGGAACACACTGTTCCAGTTGCAGTCCATGATGAAGTGTGTCTGGATGCCACAGACGTTATACAGAAGATGAAAGGTACCAGGATGCACAAGTACACCAAAAGCCAAGTGGCAGAAATGTGCTGTCCAACTCTGTTTTATACTCGTTTCTGATGTTTCACACAAAATAACAATATCCCTAAGCCCTGACACAATTTTATATGTGCAGATAAATGTCATTTAGTATTTTGAATCATTTATTTTCCCTATGGGGACAACTGGCTTATCCCTAATGTCAAAAAATGTCAGGTTTTATTATCCTCATGGGCATATTCAGTAAAGGTAGTCAGTGTAGTCATATTACTTGTTGTAAGCAGTAGTTTGTTTATCTGACTGCTGGATTTTTGGGATCAAATGGGTTTGATATCAACTTCTACAAAATGATTGATACCATTTTTATCAACCCAGGCTCATTCTGGACACGTAGTCCCGCGGACGTATCTGGAGTCCGCGAAATACGTCTGGGAGGTAGGTATTTGTGCAGATTTTGTTTTCGCAAATCCGCAAGAGGCCGCTTTGCGTGCTTTTTCGCATGTCGTAAGTCTCTCGCGAGAGCCGTTCTCGCGTGAAGCCACAAGAGGCTGCTGTGAAACGACTGTCCATCCGACTGGCTGATTGACTGGGCAACTGGCCAATCGCCGGACTCACCGTCCTCCTCCTTCCCTAAACTCAAGCGTTTTTACCGATTGACCTGCCCTCCACTTACTTCCCTAAACCCTAAAAAAGCCGTCCAGAAAAAGAAAAGCCCTTGTCTGATTTTGCCCACGTTTTCGGATTTGACCACATTCTCAGCCTGTTGTTCACTTTATTTTTTGGATTCTGTTTTTGTCTTATCTGATTTCTGGAACCGCTGTTCCCCGGACTTGAACTCGGTCGTCGTCATCAGCTCCTCTCTGCATCATCAAGTCCGCCGACGTACACGATGAGCTAACTGGACAAACTGGTTTCAGCGGGAAAGCCCTCCACACGGAGGTAAGCTGTCAGCTGGCAAGCGTGGAAGGGAGCGGCATCACACCACCCCGTAGCATTCGCTTAAAAAAACTAAATGCAGCCATAAGTACCTCCGGCCACGTAATTCGCGGTCTCCAGAAAGGTCCACGTGACTACGTTTCCAGAATGAGCCTGGGTTGATTTTTATAATGGTTACATTTTCAACATTTATGAAGGAGACATTTTTTTGGGTTGTAATTTTCACTCACACCACTAGAAGGTGTATAACGTATTTATGCTCTCCTAGCGATTACCTGGGGGGCGTAGAAGAAGGTCCAAAAAAAAAAAAAAGTTTTGACCGTGATGGACTAGTGTATAGTTTTACGTTTATTTTGACCTTATACTTTTTTATTTTTGACGAAACGCGCAATAAATGGATTGGAAAATCCAACTCTTTTTTCAAAGGTATGGACATTTTACTGTTTAAGGAACAAACGTGTCAGAACCAATGATTAAGTTTATGCACCTACAAATAAAGTGTACCGTATATGTCTAAATTTTAACATATCACTAGATATATATAGTCAATATAATGATGTTTTTAAAATCTTAAATATTACTTGAACTTCCATAGAATAAAAGTCTTAATATATCTAGGCCAGTGTTTTTGAACTGGTGGGTCACGACCTAAAAGTGGGTCATGAAGTGTGTGGTCTAAAAAAGAATTTTTATCTGATTTTGCCTATACCAGACTTTTATTTTGAAATGCACGCGCGACAACCGTATCGTTTGACACGTGAAATTTTGAAGCGCAAGTACGACCCTGAATATGTAAAGTATGGATTTACATATATTGACGACAAAAAAAGCTTAAAATCTCAGCGTGTCATATATAGTGAGGTGCTCTAACAAGAGTTTGACTGTACTGCTAGATTTAGATTGATCACTTTACTTGTAGTGCATGTTTTCGGAATGCGGGAGGAAACCGGAGAACCCGGGGAAAACCCACACGAGCATGGGAAGAACATGATAACTTCACACTGAAACGTCAACCGGCCTGTTGAAGGACTAAAAACGAGGACATTCTTGCTGTGAGGCAACAGTGTTAATCACTGGGCCACCGCGTCGCCCTAAAAAGAGAAAGGTGGAGGAGCAGGGGTGGAAGGGGGGATTCTTCAAATCGAAGATGACTGTAGTGAGTCTTAATAGTGAGGTAGGAATCATCTGATTGGTGGATCATACATAGTTAATGCAGAACCAGCCATGTTCAGTCAAAATCACGTAATCCTCTTAAAATTAGTTTATAAATAAACTTCACTTAAAAGCAGCATTTTTTTAATGTAAGATGCAGCATCCCTGAGAAACGAGCAGCCTTGCACTCCTCTAACAAATCCTCCAAAAGTTTCCCTAATTGGAAACTGGCTGAAGGAGAACGAGCTGAAGGAGACCTTTTAACATTTAATGCACAAACAAAATGAAGCTGGCTGTACGAGTTACCAAGAGAACGTGTAGCTGTGAAATGCTTCGTGAGTTTTCTCAGCTCCTCGTTTTTGGAGCGCGTCGATCTGTTGTCCTCGTCCTCCACAAATCACGATCGTCCATTAGCATTCTTTTCAGACCAAGAGCAAGGTGAAACAACCTGCCATTATCGAGAACCCTTTTTAACACGTTTTGCCAGGTTGCTCTCTGCAAATGTGTTATGAATTACAAAACACTCCTAATTATGCACAATCGTGAGTTTACAGCACGCGCTCATTTGAGCAGATAAGCGCGCTGTGGCCAAATAATCACTTTAATTATATTACAGATTTATTTCCCATTGTTATCATTAATCTGTGAACGGATATATCTCAGACAGGCCTGTAATAGGCTCCAGCATGCTTTATGTAACAGGAGCGAGTGATTAAATATTTGATATGGCTGCTGTGCTAACATCCATATCCCCATCTTCACCACAGGGGAACAAGATGACTCTGGAAATCGGCACTTCTGAAGGGCATGACGGGAATTAGTCACGAAACACCTGCTCTGCCTTGATAACGCTTCACTTTGTCTGTCAGAATATCGTCCTGGCGATGTCACAATTGAAAACCCAATGTTCTCCTCTAACAAAAACGTATAATTTGTGTGAGTGAAAACAGCCAACGTGCTTTTAGTTGGTCAAAGATGGCTGTTGCATCATTTTAGCATGCGCACAGGTAGCGGGTGTGCTGTGTGTCAGCTTATCTACATGTAGGAAGATGCGCAAGTGATCTTACCGAAGGACGTGCAGTGATAATAAATGTGCTTGGCATAGTGTCGCTGTGTGAAATCTTTGGCTAGACATACTAATGCAATGTGCTAGAGGTGTAATGTATTCATACCAAACACTTTCAGCTTGGTTTGGACGTGTACGGAACACACATAGGGCTCCATTTTGACGGTCCGTGCGCAAAGCGCAAAACGCAGGGCGCAAATGCTTTTAGGGCGTGTCAGGACGCGTTTTTGCTCATTTAAGGCTGGGAAATCTGCCTTGCGCTTCGGCACATGGTCTAAAAGGGTTGAGTTTATTTTCTTTATGAGTTATAGGTGTGTTTTGAGAATAAACCAATTACAGTCTCATCTCCCATTCCCTTTAAGAGTCAGCTGCGTCGCGCCAAGAACGCATTCACTATTTACAAGACACAAAGTAAGTCTAAGTGGAAAAAAATGAGCATTTCACAAGCAAACAGTTAACATTTTTTTAACAGAAAACAGTAAAACAGAGCATCTACTGTAATGGATAATGGATCACTTTCACTTTGGATAGGAAAACCTTTACACACAGATATCAATTAGTCTATAAATAAATACTTTTGTTTGTTAAGCGCAAATATTCGTTTCAAAACTATTTCTAAATTCAGTTCTAATTTCCAGCAAACGAATAAATTAATAATAATAGCAAAATGTGCTCAAAAGCCTGAGTTATATCCTAAAACACATGCTGCGCCCCATATGGTCTAAAACCTGACAGGTGGGCAAATCTAAGCTTGTTTTTAATAAAACAAATATACATATGGATATAATAAATAATACTGCTAATAATAATAACATTATACAAAAGCAAATTGTTATGAATGAACTGAAAAAGCCTCCCGAGATGAAGAAGACATAAAAGCAGTGATTTTTCATATTTATGTAGGCTAGAAAATAATATGTTTTTTAATATTTTAGTCCTTTATATTTATATCCTATATCTATTCTTATTATATCCTATATATATCCTTAATATTTACATTTTTTCATATGTAAAGATATTTGCCTATTGCTCTCTTGTGCGTATTAAGCAGTGTGTAAGCGAGGCGCAACTCTGCACCGGAGTTTAGACCGGGTTAGTTTTGGTCTAATGAAAAATCTATTATAGTTTCTCAAAATAGCAACGCGCCAGCAGTCCGCCTCAGAACGCCTTCCTTTTTAGACCAGAACGCCTATGGGCGCACAAATAAGCGTTAATGCATTTGCTATTTAAACAGCGTAGCGCAACACCTCAAAACGACTCTTGCGCCAAGCTGAAACTGCCAAAAGACTACTGCGCCACGCCTTGCGCCACACTGCGCTGGGTGTATGATAGGGCACTTAGTGTTGTTCTTAACCACTCGCATGAAGAACTTGGTTTGAAACTTCTAGGTGTGTCTTTATTTTAATAAATGGATAGTCATTCCTAAATCTCAAAATCTATCTTTTGGTCTATGTTGTTTCAGTTGATGATTAAAACATCACTAGACAATAAAAAATCCCATTCAATTTTTATTAGAAGCTTTGTGTTTTCTTACTTTTAATAACCTGTTAAATTCTGTTAAACCAGGAAATTCTGAATCAAAAAAGTAATTGACATTAGCTATGTTTCCATCCACCTATTTTTATGGGCATTTTGCATATGCCTATAAAAAAATCGGTTGATGAAAACACTGTGATGCGCATAAATTTTGAAAATGTGCATAAAAATCTTATGCATGTAACTGAGTAAGATAAACTTTTTATCTGATAAAAAAAGATGTGCATACGATGAAAACATGGTGCAGATCTGCAGAGTGGATGCGCGGTGAAGAGTGGTGTTATCACGCGCGTACTGAAGAGCGGTGTTATCGCGCGTGTACTGATCAGCTGTGTTATCGCGCGCGTACTCAGGATCGGTGTTGTCGCTCGCCTACTGAAGGGCGGGACCGAAGGTGTGCCGCGTCGCGGGGGCACTTTTGATCATTTTGGAAGCGCACTTTCTATCCAAGACTAAAAAGGGCATGTGCACTGCACAGGTTGAGCCCTATGTGTGCACGTGCCTGCTGCTTATAATGGTATTATATTATTAATGACCTTTAGAATCAATGATACCTTCAAACGCCACTGCTTGTTCACTGCATGTCAGGATTGCCTTCTGAGGCGGAAGTCATTTATTAGATGAAGAAAAGATTGACGCAGCTTCTCTTACTGCAGTAAATTCAGTTTTTACTGTTGATATTTGCATCAAGGCATCATGGGATAGAGCAGCATGCATGGGATGCGCACTCCAGAATCTCGTCGGAAGTAGTAGTCATTCGGGTACTTCTCGCATACTGATTCTATGATATCTATAAATTCGGACATACTACTTGGCTCGCATACTGATTTCAGCGTACTATTTAGTATGGAAGTATGCCGTTTCGGACGCAGCCATGTCTGCATGCCTAAATGCATTGAGTTTCTGCCATGTGATTGGCTGATTTAAAATTTGCGTTAACGAGCAGTTGGACAGGTGTACCTAATAAAATGGCTGGTGAGTATATAAAAGAAATCTGTGTGTGGAAGAAATATTAAAACAGACTTCAGTTTATTATCTCGATCAATTAAATTGACAAACTTTTAAAAATAGGAAACATCATATTGATATTTTAGTGACTTAAAAATAGTTTGGTGTACTTTCTTAAAATAATTTTAAAAAGTCCTGCCTATTCATGCTTGTCATCTGTCAATTTGTGAATATTACAGCAGCAATTCGTTACTTTTTGATTTAGTGGCTAATTAGTAAGAATTCGTATGATCTTGTACAAATTTAACACGATCTCATGGCAATTCGTAACTTTTTTTATTTATTGGCTAATACGCATAAATTTGTACAATCTCATTTATACAGTTTAGTACGATTTGCTTAACCTCCAATGACGGTTGATTTAGAGGCGGGGTTTGGTGCCACGCCTCCTTTTTAAAATCGTATATTTATATACCACTGAACTCGTACAAATTCATAGGAATTATTCACTAAACTGACAAAATGTAAAAGAGTTAAGTTTTCTCGTGAGATCAGACTCACAATTTAGTACGATTTGCTCATCCTCCAATGGCGGTTTGGTTTAGGGGTAGGGTTTTTCACCTCCTTTTTAAAATCGTAAATTTTTTTTATAAGACTGAATTCTTATGACTTCGTACGAGTTAACCACTAACCTGACAAAGCGTAAAATAGTTATGTTTCCTCGTGAGATGAGGCTGTATATTATCAGAAACTAGTGATTTACAGAACATTTGAATCTGCCTTTGTGCCTCTTTGACAGATCACAGTGTTTGTTTTTAATTCCGCTTGCCCTTTTTTCTCTCTCACAAAATAACTCTGAGCTCCTCATCTTTTTCTCGAAGGCACATTTGAACAGTTGAACTGAGCCCTTGAGATGTTTGAACACTGATTCTAGTCAGCAGTTTAGACTGAAACACTGTTGAGATCTTCTCTAAAGCTCTAGAGGAGACCCACTGGAGAATAACACACTCTCTGTTTCTTCTCAATGCTGTCTAGAAAAGATGATTCGCATATTACAGCCAATATCTCTGTGATTTTTCTTTCCTTTGGGGCACAAAGGAGATTAATAGTACAAACTATCCTCCAAGCAGTTATAGGTTTTGATGTTTTTTTTATTATTGTGATCTGCTATAAAAGATTGCTTTCATTTCATGTTACTATTTTAATAGCTTTTCTCACATGATGTGAAAATTAGTTCAATTATACAATTCCCTCCACTAATCTGCTTGTTAAGTAGTGACACATTGAAGATTCTTTCCAAGCCTACACTCATTTGCATTGAGCAAATTGCTGTTTATAACCACTGTTTAGTCATATCACACATTAAAACAAATGTTTTATACGATCATGGTGTTTACTACAGTCTCAGGACTGCCTTTTAGCGCCAATATGTTAATGATGTTTATTGTACAGCTGTCTGGAATTCTTGAATCTGATTAGTCAATAAACAACATTCCAATGTATGTTATTCCAATGCTATCTCATGGCAATTCGTGGTTTTTTATTTAGTGGCTAACTCGTACAATCTCATTTGTACACTTTAGTACAACTTGCTCATTTGCCAATGACGGTTGTGTTTAGGGGTGGGGATTGGTGCCATGCCTGCTTTTAAAAAAAATCATTCCATTTTGTATCCCTCAAGTCGTATGAATTAGCCACTAAACTGGCAAAACGTAAAATAGTTACGTTTCCTCTTGAGATCAGGCTGGTTATTCCCAAATAACGACTGCTGGAACTAATAACAAATGCTTAGTAGTGAGAAGGAAGTAGCCTGAATATTTATATATTTATCTGCTTCTCTGTCAAGCTACTGTTTTTGACTGTTCGGCGCCACCTTGTGTCTGAATAATGCATAGGTTAGTGTAGGCTGCGTTCAGCCGTTTTCTTTCTGCATGCTTTACATTTAACTGAATAATTAGTTTATTGTTAGAGCTTAGATTAATGTTTTCTGTCTAAATTTTGTGGCAGGTAGCTATGTAATAAGTAGGCCCACCCGCAATCTGCACGCACAGAATTCCACTGATTTAGTTGAGTAAATTATGTAAACCTATATTTATTCAGTTTTTTTTATTAATTTCAGTAATATTATTGACTAATGTGAAAATGTTCATCTGATTTATGTACATTTGCAGTTTGTATGGTAATATTTTCTGGCTTTTACTACATCTATTATATGACAAACTTGCTTTATATACCAAATAAAGTGAATCTAATTGGATTTGCATTTTAAACATTAAATAAAAGTTAAAAAGATATTATTTTTTATTTCATATTTTAAGGTTTTAGTTATGATGCTCCCAAAATAATTCCGCAGACTTTTACCAAAAATCTTCGAAGAAATAGCCAAAAACGTCCGCAGATTCCGTCTGACCCTAGTAATAAGTGGGATAAATGACTAGTCTAATTTTTGGACACACTGACTGCCCAAATTAAGACTTATTTAGTCAAGACGTTTGGAAGTCTATTAGACCCGCCTAATCTCACAAGGAAACGTAACAGAACTTTGTCAATTTAGTGTCTAATTCGTACAAATTCATACAAGTTCAGTCATATGAAAATGTAAGGCTGCATCAGAATTTGCATACCTCCATAAAATCAGTATGTGAGCAGAGTATTGTGTCCGAATTCATAGTATTTATCCAGTACCCGGATGACTTACTACTTCTGAGATTCTGAAGTGTGCATCCGATGGATGCTATGCTATCCCATGGTGCATCACAAGAGAATTTATGAATGGGTATGAAGCGATGCAACTGACACGGGTAGGTCACGTGTTCATGACAAAAAGGCAGATGTAGTATGTCCGTGAAATATCTGCATTTTTAAAAAACCAACCTTCTGAACTTTCAACCTTTTTACAACTTCAAACTCTTCTGAAAACCTCTATCTTGCTCTTCTCCAAATTCTGCCTCTCTCCGACTCTCTTCCTCAAGAAGTTTTGACCCAGTAAGGGGTGAGTAAATACGTGTATTCCCAAAGTGATTTCACAGGCCTGTGGTCCAAAAAGAGCTCAGTCTGTGCGCGGGATTAGGAAGCGGTGATTGACAGCAGCTTGAGTGCTGGACAACACGTTTGGCTGGAAATTGAGGATATCACAGAATGAGACTTTTTTTTTTCTCTCTACTGCTTCCTCCTTCTACTTCTTCTTCCTCTCATCTCATTTACTGCTTCTTTGCTTTTGCTTTTTATCCTTCCTTCACAGACATTCAAGTGTTCGCTGTTTAACTTCCATTTACTGTAGGCTTGAAATATTTCTGATTGTAGAAGAGAAAAAATAACATAAAAATGCAATGAAATGTGTCGAAAATTTGAACAATACATGCAAAATATATAATATTATAACATTTAAATGTATAATATATAATGTATAGTGCAGGGCAATGCTATGAAGACTGCAAGAAGGTCGCTGGTTCGAGTCCAAGCTGGGTCAGTTGGCATTTCTGTGTACAGTTTGCATGTTCTCCTTGTGATGGTGTGGGTTTCCTATGGGTGCTCCGGTTTCCCCCACAGTCCAAAGACATGTGCTATAGATGAATTGAATAAACTACATTGGCCATAGTGTCTGAGTGTGTATGGCTGTTTCCCAGTACTGGGTGGCAGCTGAAAGGGCATCCGTTGTGTAAAACATATGCTGGATAAGTTCAGGGTTCATTTCGCTGTGGCGACCTCTGATGAATAAAGAGACTAGGCCAAAGGAAATTGAATGAGTTAATGAATGAATGAAGATGACTTTCATCATAGGTGCCCTTTAATTTTTACTACTTTATTACTAGATAGTTGTTATTAGAACTTAATGTCTTACATAATTTTGTTTCTCGAGTAAACATGTTCAATTCAATTCAGCTTTATTTGTATAGCGCTTTTACAATGTAGATTGTGTCAAAGCAGCTTCACATAAATGGTCATAGTAACTGGATCAGTGTAACGCCGGGGAGTGACACTGACAATAGAAGGTAGGATCCAAATGCAGGTTTATTCAAAGTCAGGCAAGCGATGGTCAATTCAGGTGCAAACAGATATATGTAGACAATCCAGAATTGTAATCAAACACAGGCGAGGGGTCAGAAGGCAGGCGGCAAACAAGGACAAAAGGATAAACTAGGCTAAGGTCAAAACACAGAGAAACAAGACAAGGAAAACGCGTTGTAGTGTTACTTTTACAGTTAACAAGACTCGGCAAACTGAAGGAGTAAATGTGTGGCTTAAATAGTGTGTTAATCAGTCTCTAAAAGTTCTCAGGTGTGCGAAAGTAATCAAGCTAAATGAGGAAGCAGGTGTGTTGGTGAAGAGCATGTATGAAAATGTAGTCCAGGAAATGTGTAGTTCTGGTGTAGTTCTGAACATCTGGTGGTTGTTCGCTGGTGAACATGACAATCAGGGTAATTCAGTTTTTAAGTGTTTAAGTTCAGTTTAGTTTAGCTCAGTTCAGTGTGGTTTGAAATCATTACAGAGAGTCCAAACACTAAAGAGCAAATTTATAAATGAGTATGTAAATTGTGTAATAAACATTTAATTAAACAATTTAATTAATTGTGTAATTAAATTTAAAGATTTTTGTTCTGAAAACAAGACAAAAATCATTAAGAATTAATTAATTTAGTTTGTTAGTTAGTTAGTCAGTTTAAACTATACTAATTGACAGAAAAGATGTCCGCGTATTTGTACAATGCTCACAAACACAGACCAGAAGTTGTACTTACAGTTGAAGTCTGAATTATTAGCCCCCCTGAATTATTAGACCCCCTGTTTATTTATTTTTTTCCCCAATTTCTGTTTATTGGAGAGATTTTTTTCAACACATTTCTGAACATAATATTTTTAATTACTTATTTATAATAACTGATTTATTTTATCTTTGCCTTGATGACAGTAAATAGTATTTTACTATTTTTTGTAAGACACTTCAATACAGCTTATAGTGACATTTAAAGGCTTAACTAGGTTAATTAGGTTAATAATAGGGTTATTAGGCAAGTTATTGTATAACGATGGTTTGTTCTGTAGACTATCGAAAAAATATATAGCTTCAAAGGGGCTCATAATTTTGTCCCTAAAATGGTGTTTAAAAACTTAATAACTGCTTCTATTCTAGTCGAAATAAAACAAACAAGACTTTCTGTAGAAGAAAAAATATTATCAAACATACTGTGAAAATTTCCTTGCTCTGTTAAACATCATTTGGGAAATATTTAAAAGAGAAAAACAAATTCAAAGGGGGGCTAATAATTCTGACTTCAACTGTATACTGTACCAGGTTTTATTTTACAGCATATATGATCTCTTTTTGATCTCTGGACACACTTGTCTTAGTTTATCCCAAATATATAATAGTTTCCAAAAAGCCTTCTATCTTTTTTTGATTTAATCCTCATGTTGCTGGTAATTCATGCATCATTCAGTTTGCATCTGCTGCATGAAAGTCTTAATGAGATCCAATTCAAAACTTTACTGCAAAGGAAACGGCTGCATTTTACCGCACTTCCACACAAGTTGCGACGGCCTCTAACAATTTGACAAGGAAAAAGTGCTGGAAATAAAAAATAGATCCTCATCGCTCAGCAGCCTGACTATTCTTGCTTCGCAAAGACAACTAGATGCTTTTTTGCTGTCGGTAACTCTGTTTTCTCTTTCCCCTCCATAGTCTTTTTTTTTTGTGTGTGTTCCATCTCTCCTGAGCCTCTTTGATCAATGCGCAAACAGAGCAATTTCTCACCATCCATCATTTTACGGTCAATAACAAGAGAACACAAGGCAGCGAAATGGAAAACGGTGTCTGAAAAACACGCCTACTGCATGGCCCAGTGCATACTGTAATAACTCAGTCAATCATTAACTCGCCATAAACATAACACACGCAGACGCACATCACCGTGTGCACTGCAGCAGCACTATCATTTGCTGTTTAAATGATACGAGATGCCTGCTTTTCCTACAGCCCTGTCACTTCTGTGTTCCAGCTCTTCTCCTCTATAATTCAGTCCATTCTGGTTTGGCCTTTGGGAAAAGTTCAGTGTTGGTGCCTGTTTTATTTAGGTACATAGAATAATTGAAATACAATACATGTGCAATATGATGTGTATTTTTTTATGGTTCTTAATGCAATATCTTTGCATCCAATGCCAAATTGTGTCAGATTTGAACCCTCATCGTGCATTTAATATTTCGCATTTTACATGCTTGTTTGATCGGCATATAAGCACTGATTTGAATATGGCATAATATGAAATTATTAAGAATGTGTAATCCAGTATTAACCTATTTAAGTTGAATGAATTTCAATTTAATTCCATCGAAATTTTTATAGCATATATTTTCATCCAAACCAACACCAACGGAATTACACCCACTGGCCACTTTATTAGGTACATCTTCCTAGTACCAGGTTGGACACTCTTTTGCCTTCAGAACTGCCTTAATCCTTTGTGGCATAGATTTAACAAGGTACTAGAAACATTCCTTAGAGATTTTGGTCTATATTGACATGATTGCTGCAGGTTTTTCGGCTGAACATCCATTCCACCACATTCCAAATGTGCTTTATTGGATTAAGTACTGGTGACTGGAGGCCAATTGAGTACAGTGAACTCATTGTCATGTTCAAGAAACCAGTCTGAGATGACATGCCATGTTATCAGAAGATGGGTAGGCTGTGGTCATGAAGGGATGGAAATGGTCAGCAACAATACTCGGATAGGCTGTGGCGTTGACACAATGCTCAATCGGTACTAATAGGCCCAAAGTGCACCAAGAAAATATCCCCCACACCATTACACCACCACTACCAGCCTGAACCGTTGATACAAGGCAGGATGGATCCATGCTTTCATGTTGTTGAGGCCAAATCCTGACCCTACCATCCGAACGTCGCAACTGAAATCGAGACTCATCAGGCCAGGCAATGTTTTTCCAATCTTCAATTGTCCAATTTTGGTGAGCCTGTGTGAATTGTAGCCTCAGTGTCTTGTTCTTAGCTGACAGGAGTGGCACCCGGTGTAGTCTTCTGCTGCTGTAGCCCATTCACCTTAGGGTTGGACGTGTTGTGCATTGAGAGATTCTCGGTTGTAAGTAATGACATTTTATTGAACATTTTATTTTGGACAATTTTACCACCTTAAAAACACAGCGATCAATATTAGAGAGCAGCAATGATTGGAGCACAAAAAAAGATTATGACCAAAAAATTACAGCATTTAAAAAGTACAATATGCTTTGAATGACTTAACCATCCAGATTTCAAACAGGTTTAGGTCTGGACTCTGAACTGGCCATTTCATTATTTAGAGTTTTAGCTGTTCTGGGTAAATTAGCTCAATAAATATTTCTCATTAATCATAAATATTCATAAATATTTTTCATTTTATATTGACACAACACATTATTTTTTACCTCAGCTAGAATGCATCTAACTTTAAAAAATATAACTGTAGGCTATAAGCTGTGTGCACAAATTATTTAGTCTTTTTTCTTCAATAAACATACAATCACACTGTAATATGGACATGAAATACACAGCTATAGAGAAAACAGTGTCATTATTCAGCTCATTTAATGTTGATTCAGTTCAGTTCATTAGCAGGGTTGATTTTGCTAAATGTGTCTGTCATGAATTGGATTCAGCTGTAAAGCAGCTCTGCAGAAGACATGGTGCCATTACTCAGCTCAATTTTATTCTCATCTGATAGTGTCAGCGTGCACAAATCAATAATGTTACTGAATATTAAGTGTGTTTCAAAAGCGAGCCAAAAGCAATACTGACAATGAATCCAAACTTTATAAACACACACACTGTATATGATCATTAATTTGCCATCCATTTTGAAAACCATATTTTTTAAATAGGAAAACACATTTTAAATGTCAAAAATGCAGTGTTCGACACAATCGCTTTATGTCGTCCCAATGCAAATAGATTACATTAACTCAATATTTTTTTTATAATTTTAAGTTGATTGAACATAAAACAGTTTAGTTACCAGAATACAAACAAAATATTGTGTTGTTTCAGCTAATTTAAAAAAAGGGCACTGTAAAAAATTCAAGGCTCCACACAAGCGCATCATGTTGTCCCAATGCAAATTGATTAAGTTAACTCAAGGGTTTTTATCATTTTAAGTTGATTGAACATAAAACAATTTAGTTGCAAAGAAAAAGTAAAAAAAAAATGTTGTTTCAGCTCATTTACAAAAGGACACTAGAAAAAAATTTAGGGTTCCACACAATCATTTAATTGTAACCAGTCAAAGTAATTTGTTTAAGCTTTCACTTTTTACAGTGAATGTTGTCCCAACACAAATCAATTAAGTTAACAAACTGAACATAAAACAGGGGTGACACATCGGCACAGAAGGTAGTGCTGTTGCTTTACAGCAAGAAGGTCGCTGGTTTGAGCCTCGGCTAGGTCAGTTGGCGTTTTTATGTGGAGTTTGTATGTTCTCCCTGCGTTTGCGTAGGTTTCCTCCAGGTGCTCCGGTTTCCCCCACAGTCCAAAGACATGTGGTACAGGTAAATTGGGTTGGCTAAATTATCCGTAGTATATGAGTGTGAATGTTTGCCAGAGTGTTTGCCAGAGATGGGTTGCAGCTGGAAGGGCATCCGCTGTGTAAAACATGTGCTGGATAAGCTGGTGGTTCATTCCACTGTGGCGACCCCGGATTAATAAAGGGACTAAGCTGAAAAGAAAATGAATAAATAAACATAAAACAATTAAAGTGTCCTGAAAAACCAATTGTTTCAGCTTATTTTAAATAGTTTGAACAAGTAGCAAAATAATTTTTTTGAGTGTAATCTGAAACCTCAGAGAATTATATAATATTTAAAGTTTTAATTATTTTATATTTGTTAGTTTTCATTATGTTTTATTTTATTTTCTAGTAGAAGATGCATCCCAATTATACAGCTAAAATCCAATGGGGTATATGCACACTTTTAATTTCTTTCAGCCAGCCTCATGACTTCCGGTGAATTGTCATCCTATACAAAATCGATGCGTTTAAGATCTGATTTCTTAAAAAATAAAAAATAAAAAAAAAACACTGTTACTGTCTGGCTGAGATATATACTATAAAGTGGGTATCAGACCAAACAATAAAAACTCCATTAAATTATATTAATCTGCTCCATGTCTTTAAAATATGGAAATTAATTTTACCCAGTGGAGTTATTGCGCTTACCTTCTGCCAATGATGGGGCCTGTGTTTAAACAGTCTTTCGTCTTTTTTAACGCTTTAACAAGCAAATGGATGCTTAAATCTATTTAATTGAACGTATTGTAATTAGATTACAACATCAATGCTGTAAAAGGAATCTTACGGAATTGAAAATAGTCACATAAACCTTTCACCGAAAGTTTATCATTGGCTGAAAAACACTAGCTGTGCATATAGCACATTGGCTGTAATACATTGTACCTAAGAAACTTGATTCATTCTAGATTTACTTTCAGCATGTTCACTTTTTTTTGGTTTCCGTTGATTTCTTAACTTCTTCAGCAAGGGCTAAAGTTTCTTTTCAGCCTTTCATCTAGAAAGCAGAGAGATACGGACACAGCTTCATTTCCCATACAGGCACTCTGCTATTCCTCTGGCCTGACTCCAGCACGAGAGAGAAAGAGGGAGTAAGGGAGGACACTGCTGAGTGTTCAAGGGCACCAGCAGAGATGCATTTCTTTAACCTTATTGCATATATATAGATACCTCAGCTCAGCTAAAAAAATAAATAAATAATAAAAGTTCATGGCTTTATTTTTGTTTTAAAACCTACTGGCTGGCCTATAACAGCTGTTGTTGCTCACTGATTTGGAAGTTTTTCAAATATGCGAACTGAACATAATTCAATTAATTAGATAATCAGATCATTATTTTCAAATATTTCTCGTTTTACGGTGGCCAATAGAGCTCAAACGCCACCACCATCAGTCTGAACTGTTGATACAAGGCAGGATGGATCCATGCTTTCATGTTGTTGATGCCAAATTCTGACCCGACCATCCGAATGTTGCAGCAGAAATGAAGACTCATCAGACCAGGCAACGTTTTTTCTAGAGGTGTGAACCTATACTGGTCTCACGGTTCGGTTCGGTTACGATTATCATGCCTTCGATTTGGTTCAATTCAATATTTTGGTGCATCACGGTGCATTGACGATGATTTCCATATACACACACGCACACACACACACTTAAGCCCTTGCAACAGGAAGAGCTCGCGAAGAGCGGAGCAGAAAAACGGAAAAAAAGAAGCACTTTTCTGACGGTCCCTTACTGAGAGCTCCTCTCTGCGCAAGCTATCCCGGCTAAACACATATTGCGAGGGCCTAAACGGAGCAGTGCTCGTAGTGTGGAGCGAAAAAAAAGAAAGACAGCTGTGAAACATAACCAGCTTTGTCTTTTTGTAGGAAACACACTTTAGATCTTTTTAGGGTAAGAGGTTTTTGAGTTATTGCCGTCTGTAACTGAATGTGTGTCAAGAATATCGAAAACAAAACCAACTTAACCGCGCTCGTTTCTGGTGCCCCCCTGGATATACAGCGCCCTTAGAATTTGCCTATGGTGCCTATGCCACGGACCGGCCCTGAGTTGGCTGAGTGTTGTAAATACTCGCGCTCACCTCCCTCGCGACAGAGCGCTTAGGAGATTAATGACGTCAGTACATAATAACCGGTTATGATTATTACTGAACCGATACCAAATTGTCCGCATCTGCATCGCAGTGCACCAAAGAAACAATTAATTTTGACACCCCTAGTTTTTTCCATTCCATTGTCCAATTTTGGTGAGCCTGTGCGAATTGTAGCATCAGTTTTCTGTTCTTAGCTGACAGGACCCGGTGTGGTCTCCTGCTGCTGTAGCCCATCCGCCTCAAGGTTGGACATGTTGTGTGTTCAGAGATGCTCTTCTGCAGACCTCGGTTGTAACCAGTGCTTATTTAAAGGGTCACGAAACACCAAAACACATTTTTTGAGCTGTTGACAGTCGTATATGTGTCCCACACTGCTAAAAACACTATTAGGACACCTATATTTCACTAAAAAGTGTAAATTGGTTGTTTTTGCGTTATTTCAAGCAAATTCGTACTTCCTGTTTGAAACGAATTTTTGAAGCTGCGTCACGGTCATGACATAATAGCGTGTATTCCAGCGTGCAGACTGGGCGTCTGTGCCAGAGTGAGTCTTATTACGTCTTACAGTGTGATGCATTAATGCATGAGTAAGGCTTGGTTCAAACCAATCAGCGCGCTCTATTGTGCAACTTCATTAATATTCATTAGTGTCACCGTCTTTACACCACAGAGACGCCACGTTGTGTTGGCAAAACAAGCGTGAAGTGTTGCTTTTACAGTTTGCTGCCATTAAGTTTCGTTTTCATTTTCTCTCTGTGAGAGCTCATCTGGATCACGTGTGACAGTGTACGCGACGCTCGACAACAATAATTTACGCGTCTAAGGGGGATTATTGTTTACCTGAGAGCTGTTCTCATCTGCAAACGCTCAAATCCGGATTCCGGATGTAGTCTTCTCTTCATAAAGACGCGGCTCTAGTTGCTGGTGATTGTCCTGTCTCTACAGATTTGGTAAGTGAGCGACCAGTGCTCTTTGTATATTCAGTTTGTTCGTATCGAATTAAGTTAACTATTGCATTGAGTGCAAACATGTTAGCACCGCATTTTTTGACCGGAATAACACACGCGGCTTTCGGACGCTACCTGCCGTGTCCATCTAAGTTTCCGGGAAATGCGGAGTTTTTTTTTTCTGTCATTCGCCGTGCGGTATCAAACATTGCATGAAAAATACACGCTTAGAGCAGATCCTCGAATTAAATATCTCGTTTGTCGCGAGGGGCATGAATGAATTCCCTGAATGAAAGAGCCAAACTGCAGTTAAAGTCCAACATTTAATAATTTGGCAAATAATTCGACTACAGATGTCCATGTAGGTTAAACACCATCCTTTTCTCCTGTGTATTTTGACTGAAACTCGCGCGTGCCCAAATAGACACTCCCACACCCTCCCACTTTAGTTCCTCCGACACTCCCCCCTAAACAGAGCTGGACACGCCCACTTTTCTGACTTTTTCCAAAGTAGAGGTGTGAAAACACCCTGCTGAAACGAGGGGGTTTCATGGCCCTTTAAGATACTGCCTTTCTATCAGCTTTAACCAGTCTGGCCATTCTCCTCTGATCTCTGGCAACAACATGACATTTGTGCCACAGAACTGCCGCTCACTGAATATTTTCTCTTTTTCAGACAATTCTCTGTAAATCCTAGAGATGGTTGTGTGTGAAAATCCCAGTAGATCAGCAGTTTCTGAAATACTCAGGCCAGCCCTTCTGGTTAAAACAACCATGCCGCATTCAAAGTCACTTAGATCACCTTTCTTCCCCATTCTGATTTGAACTGCAGCAGATTGTTTTGACCATGTCTACATGCCTAAAAGCATTGAGTTGCTGTCATATATATACTAGATGCATCTAAAGTGCTTCGTTGCTTAAAAATGAGTGGATTATGTTTTCTTTACCTTCAAACTCATAGTAATGTACTGACAATGGAATCCACAGGAAATTTTACACCGTAAGCAAGCACGGAATCAATTAACAGCGCGGTTTGCATGTTTCACAACACTCCTTTGAGGTCTTGAGCCTCAGAGCGACATGCCAGCAGAAGCTTTTCCATTCATCCCGGGCTCTGAAAGAGTAAATAAACATGCAGGTGGGCCTTTCGCTATGTGGCATCTGCAGTCTCGACGAGCCGTAATCTCTGCTCCCCAAACTCGCTGCCCTTTAACATTTTTACAGTGCTTAGAGGGGCTGCACACTGAGCGTGAAAATGTTAAGTATCGATTGGTGGGAGACTACAAAGGCCCAGCAGCTGGGATAGCAGGATGCTTGAAAACCCTGCCTAATGAAGCTGGCATTTGCAGTGTACAGCAGGACGCACGGGCCGCCTGGCCTGCCGTTTGTCATCCTGTTTAGAGAGCCCTCTCAGGCTTTTTGGGATGGGCGAAATGTGTGGCCAATCCAGGTGTAACCATTTAACATTTGAGATGTAGATACAGTAGAGGTTTTTTCTGATGCAACAGTCACTATTGCAGTGCATTGCTCCTCACAAACATTGTTTATTTAAATAGGGTTTGAAAGTCTGAGGACACTACACTAAAAAAATTCAGGATTCCACACAATTCCTTCATGTTGTCCCAAAATATTCAATTAAGTTCATTTATTCATTCATTCGTTCATTTATCATTTTCTTTTCGGCTTAGTCCCTTTATTAATCTGGGGTCGCCACAGCGGAATGAACCGCCAACTTATTCAGCATATGTTTTACACAACGGAGGCTGCATCCCATCTCTGGGAAAATCGATTAAGTTAACGTAGCAAATTCGTGTCAATTGTGACAAAGCACCTTATAATAGAAGTTCTAGTAAATTGAAAATGTGTCAGTCCAGTTTAGTTCAGTTCAGTCCCAGCAGGCACACAACATCATAAGATGTTTTAATATTAGGTTAGATTTAGGTCATGACGTTAGGTGACCAAAATTACATGTCTAGCCAGTGTCTAAGGACAACCTTATTTTGACGCCCAATGACGATGTGGTGCACCCAAATTTGTGCAACCACATTTGGTGATATAAAAAAAAAAAAAAA
>NC_141034.1:6872500-6922500 GCF_052040795.2 Danio rerio
GCCGTCTAGAGCCACACCTCCTTAAACACGAGCACAGCAAAAGAACCCTCTCTCATGTGTTTAAAAGCAACTAGTGCTTGTCCAACGGCGAGAAAGCCAAACTGACATGCTATGTCAGAGTGAATATATAGAGTTGCATGGTAAACAATATAGGGAGAGACTAGGCGGAATAGCGCTATTTACTTGTGTTTTGTTGGTAAGCGAATTAAAATCTATATTATCGATGCTGTAAAAGGTCCCTTATGAAACTGAAAATAGTCTTATCAATCTTTCATCGGAAGATTTAGTGGCTGAACAACTCTTCTTTGAAGATATAACCCGTTTGTAACAACAACATCTAACGTTAAATCAGCTTTGCATGAAGCTAAAATAGTTTTAAAACAAAACATCACCCGTCTAAGAGAAATCCTTCAGCCATTCTTTCAACCTTTCTCCAGCGTGCAACAGTAACTCCAAAATTGATTCAGGTTTTTAAAAAGTTTTAATTAAGCAGGTTTTCACTGATTGCGTGCGTGCTCTCTCTCGTGAACGCGTGGCGGTCGGCGGAGATGCGTACAAACAGCTGTGCAGTTGTTCAAATCTGCATTTGCTGACAGACAGTTTCGCCTACTTATCGGAATTATGAGAGATGTCGGTCCGACTCTATTTAATTGGATGAACATTTTTTAGTTTTATGCCTTACCCAAAATATAAAAATACATATAAACACATTTAGATCATTTACTTGAATCATTACTATTGAACTGTGAAGAGACTTTCAACCAGCACAACACAAAATGCTTCTGAAGACGATCACCTACTGCACCTTTAATGTACAAGTAGCTCAAACTCGCTCATTTTGAGGTGGGAACTGGCGGACGTGCAACAACTTTAATCATAAATTAAAAACAACAGTTTCCATCTGGAGCTCCTTTACAAGACTCGAGACTTGTAAGCACTCACTCCATCAGGCTCGCAGCTCTCACCAATGCCCAACCTCGTCACAGCTACCCAGCCGTCCAATCAGAGCTTGCGCTACGCGTCGTTGCATATACATTTTGAGAGTCTGCCACGGCGAGGGCTATGCTACCGCACGAAGGCTGCACCGGTGGATACGCGTGTGCGTGACGCAGAAGTATAAATCAGCCTTTACCCTAATGTCTTTTTAAATCTTTATGATTTACTTCATTCAGTTGAACACAAAAGAAGATATTTCAGAGAATGATGGTTGATGATCACTTCCATAGCAGAACAAAAATGACTATGAAAGTCGATGAGTACCATCAAACAGGGAGTTTTAAAATATCTTCTTTTGTGATTAACAGAAGACAAAATCTCTATTAGCTTTGAACAAGGCAACAGAGACAATTTTCATTTTTCCTTGAACGGTTCCTTAATCGATGTCTCTATATATAAAAGACTCACTTGAGTTCAGTGAGGAAGAGGTTGATGTGGTTGATGGAGTCGATCTGTTTCAGGAAAATCTCAATGTTGTCAAGAAACACCTATGAGGAGTCGGGATATGAGGAATTAGTTATTTTATTCTATTTAATATATATATTATATACACACATTATATACACACACACATACATATGTATGTATACACACACACACACACAGACACAGAGAGACACACACACACACACACACACACACACACACACACACACACACACATATATATATACATATCTACACATACACAGACACACACACACACACACACATCTATCTGGTTGTTGCATTGGATTGGCTGATAGCCGTGCCATATTCTGCAAATAACAGCACTCGTCCAGCCTTCACCCTTGTATATTACTCCGCCCACATACAGCAACAAGCAGAGACATGCTACAGTTTGACAAATATTGCTGCTGTTGGACAACATAATGTACTTTTGAGAAGTTTAGATTGCAATTTATTCATAAGGATAGTGCCTATTTTACATATTTAGAATATATAAATAAATAAATAAATAAATAAATAAATAAATAGATATATAGATAGATAGATAGATAGATAGATAGATAGATAGATAGATAGATAGATAGATAGATAGATAGATAGATAGATAGATAGATAGATAGATAGATAGATAGATAGATAAACATACACACATATATATTATACACATACACACACGGTTTGATGAGAGTGCCATTTACTCCAATCACATCTATTTATTAGATATTTTTAAGAGCAAGTAAAGAAAACTATAAAATGTGACAAAGCACAATGAGATAAATTAGCAACACTTCACAAGTTAGCGGTTTTTAGCAAATAATTATTTTCAAGTCGTGTCAAGTCAACTTTTTTTGTTGAGCCAAAAATAAATTTATTGTCACACTTTACAATGAGATTTCATTAGTTAATGTATTTACCAAAATGAACGAGCAATGACCAATACCATTACAGCACTTACTAATCCTAATTCAACATTGACTAATGCATTATTAAATCCCAAAGCTGCGGTTGTTATCATTAGTTAATGCACTGCGAGGTAACAAGAGCTAACAATGAACGGCTTTATTTTTATTAACAAAGATGAATAAATACTGTAATAATTGTAATGTTCATCGTTTATTCATGTAATAAGTACCTCAACTGACATTAACTAAATGAAACCTTGTTGTAAACTGTAACTGTAAATTTGATAAGCAAAATAATCTTGTTTTCACTTTGAAATAAGGAAATGAGCACTCACAGTGGGATTGTGGTCATAGATGAGGTTGAGGTTAATTCTCAGCTTCCTCATGCACTCGAAAGCATCTCTAAATCTGAGGCTGAAACCAAGAGAAAAGCAAAAAAATCATTCAAATAAATTCAAACCTGGTTTACTTTCAGAACTACATTTAGATAGAAAACATCTACTAGCCAGTCCCTCCAAAATTTTGCAAGTCCAATGGTCCTTGAGATAAAAAAGTAAAGTACAATATATGAGAGCATTTTTACAAAAATTTAGGCTAATGATATAATAAAACGTCATTTTAGGCTACAAATATAAGAAAAATTGTCTCTGCAAAATCTTGGAGGGATTGATTAACAATTAAAGTCGATATTCTTTATGCATAAATACGATTAAGCTAAATTTAAAATACCCATCAAGCCACTTTCTGAGCTGAGCAAGTACAAGAGCTCGATGATGGATGGTTTCCAGATTCCCTCGTGGCATCTGAAAAACAAGCAAAACATATTTATATAACTGCATATATCCCTAACATATATCCATCTGAAATCACTGACCAAAATCAGTGATGCATGACACTGAAAACACAATATCTGCCAATACCTGATACACACAATGTTTATCAAGCTATTTTGGTCATGTCAATGATATTGATAAAGTGATCATCTGAAAGTGCCCGGGGATTTTTATTTATTGACCATTAATTTAAGTCCACTTCAAATGTACCAAAAATAATGTGAATCAATAGCAAACGTTTTGCTCAAAGGATCCCACCCCAAAGTTTTTATGATACACTGAATTTTATATATGGTTTACATTGATTGTTTTCATTTTAAATAACTACATATATGATGAAGATGCGAGATGAATGATTTTCTGTTCACCTGGAGGATGAGTCTTGTGTCCTGGGGAACCACGGTCACTATACGAGAGCCTCGCTCCACCTTTCGGACAGTTTCATCGTTCTGATTAGCGTCTGAACTTAGGGCTGACTGTATACCTGCACAAAGACCACTAATGTCATCATACACGCATACATGTCATGTCATTTTTTGGAATTAAACTATTGTACTATAACTTACTACTTTAGGAAATATCAATCAATCAATCAATCAATCAATCAATCAATCAATCAATCTATCTATCTATCTATCTATCTATCTATCTATCTATCTATCTATCTATCTATCTATCTATCTATCTATCTATCTATCCATCCATCTATCCATCCATCCATCCATCCATCCATCGACCCACCCACCCATCCATCCATCCATCGACCCACCCACCCACTCATCCATCCATCCATCGACCCACCCACCCACTCATCCATCCATCCATCGACCCACCCACCCACTCATCCATCCATCCATCGACCCACCCACCCACCCACTCATCCATCCATCCATCCACCTATCTATCTATCTATCCATCTATCCATCCATCCATCCATCCATCCATCCATCCATCCATCCATCCATCCATCCATCCATCCATCCATCCATCTATCTATCTATCTATCCATCCATCCATCCATCCATCCATCGACCCACCCACTCATCCATCCATCCATCGACCCACCCACCCACTCATCCATCCATCCATCCATCGACCCACCCACCCACTCATCCATCCATCCATCCATCCACCTATCTATCTATCTATCCATCTATCTATCCATCCATCCATCCATCATCTATCTATCAATCTATCCATCCATCCAGCCACCTATCTATCTATCCATCCATCCATCCATCCATTTATCCATCCATCTATCTATCCATCCATCCATCAATCATCTATCCATCCATCCATCCATCCATCCATCTATCTATCTATCTATCCATTTATCCATCCATCTATCCATCCATCTATCTATCCATCCATCCATCAATCATCTATCTATCCATCCATCCATCCATCCATCCATCCATCTATCTATCCATCCATCCATTTATCCATCCATCCATCTATCTATCCATCCATCAATCATCTATCCATCCATCCATCCATCCATCTATCTATCTATCTATCTATCTATCTATCTATCTATCTATCTATCTATCTATCTATCTATCTATCTATCTATCTATCTATCTATCTATCTATCTATCCATCTATCCATCCATCTATCCATCCATCTATCTATCCATACATCCATCAATCATCTATCTATCTATCTATCCATCCATCCATCCATCCATCCATCCATCCATCCATCCATCCATCCATCCATCCATCCATCCATCTATCTATCTATCTATCTATCTATCTATCTATCCATCCATCCCTCCATCAATCATCTATCTATCCATCCATCCATCTATCTATCTATCCATCTATCCATCCATCAATCCATCCATCCATCCATCCATCCATCCATCCATCCATCCATCTATCTATCTATCTATCTATCTATCTATCTATCCATCCATCGACCCACCCACCCACCCACTCATCCATCCATCCATCATCTATCCATCCATCCATCCATCCATCCATCCATCCATCCATCCATCCATCCATCCATCCATCTATCTATCTATCTATCTATCTATCTATCTATCTATCCATCGACCCACCCACCCATCCATCCATCCATCGACCCACCCACCCACTCATCCATCCATCCATCATCTATCTATCAATCTATCCATCCATCCATCCATCCATCCACCTATCTATCCATCCATCCATCCATCCATCCATCCATCCATCCATCCATCCATCCATCCATCCATCCATCCATCCATCCATCCATCCATCTATCTATCTATCTATCTATCTATCTATCTATCTATCTATCTATCTATCTATCTATCTATCTGTACCTTGGTATAGTTGAAAAGTAAGAGTTCAGTGCATGGAAATGGTCATGCAGCAAGCCTAAAACACCATTGTATCCTCGTTTTCATGTAAATTGGGTGAGTGCAAAACCTCAGTGGAAACCAGGCCAATCAGAACACAATACTGTTTCATTGCTTACTCTACACGCACTTTAGATTTGCATGTACTTTAGATTACATTTCATGTCTTCTGGACCTGACGAGCAGCCAAAACACAGACTGATATATTGCACATCCCGCCCCAGGCAATGTTCTGGCAACATCCTTATTTTTAAGTTTATATTAAACGTATCATGTATGTGGGACTCTAGTTTAAGAAATGGAAAACATAGCAAAGTCAAAGCCACCCGCCTACTAAGCAATGACTTTTTTTTTTATTCTTTATATATATTTATTTTTGGCCTTTTTGCCTGTATTAGATAGGACAGTATTTAGACAGGAAGTGAAGTTGGGGAGAGAAAGACGGGGTAGGGTAGGGAAATGTCCTCGGGCCGGGTTTCTAACACGGGATGCCCTGACGTGCTACTGCACCATTTGTCGATGCGCTAACCACTAGGCTATTGCATCGAGTAATGACTCTTTAGAACATAAATGCAGGATATACAGATTATACATTTATTCAGTGCCACCCCGATGAGGCATAAGGTACGCTTTTAGTGTTTATTGGGAAATTTGCTGGGTATGTTTATTATTTGAGTGTCTTATCTCTCAGCTCTTACAACACTATTTACACATTGTACAGCAAAATTTAAATCAATAAATTCTAGATTAAAATAAACATCACAAGTGACATCGAGTCCTGTCAAGACCAAATCATAATCAAATGAAAAGGTTTTGTAGCATAAAGTTTGATGCATGAAAAGAAAATATTCAATATTATTTTAGTTTTATCTATATATATCTATATATAGTTTTGTTCTTTTCTTTGACGTTTAGTGTTTTTATATTTATTCTTTTATCATTGTGAGCGTCTGAAGCAAAATATGCAACAGTTGGTAAATTTGGGATTAAAAGTATTCATTTCATTTAAAAAAACACATGTACTGTGCCCAAAGTGTTGCAAAGGTAGTGTGTAACATATTTACTTATTTCATTACTTGACGTGTTCACTTGTACCTTTAACAGAGAGCATGCTGAGCCTGAGACAGTGGCACATGTGAGAGTGTGTGGTGAGCAGCAGGAATTCGTCATAAACCACAAACGAGGAGATATTGGAGGCCACCTTGTAACGAGAAATATCAGTGAACATGACAATAAAGAACAAAATGCAATATACATTTCGTGGGTTTTCAAACATACCAATGAGTCCCCAATGAAGAGGTGAGATCTCTCTGTGAGGCCAATGAAATATTCCTAACAAATACAAATACAGGAGAACATCTTCTTAAAAGTGAAGAGCAAAGCATGAAATAAGTCTGTTATAGATGGAGAATTCATATTTACCTCTTCGCTGAGAGTACACAGTGCCATCTGAACACAAGGCTGGGGAAAGTTGATGGTATTGCCAGTGGAATCCTTCCATTCTGTTACACTTGGCCCTGAAGAGTCTATAAAGAATATTCTAGCATGTATAAACGTCTCTATATGTGTTAATATTTCATTCATTCAATCATTTTATTGTCGGCTTCCTCCCTTTATTAATCCGGGATCGAACTTATCCAGCAAGTTTTTACGCAGCGGATGCCCTTCCAGCTGCAACCCATCTCTGGGAAACATCCACACACACACTCATACACTACGGACAATTTAGCCTACCCAACTCACCTGTACCACATGTCTTTGGACCGTGGGGGAAACTGGAGCACCCGGAGGAAACCCACGCGAAGGCAGAGAGAACATGCAAACTCCACACAGACACGCCAACTGAGCCGAGGTTCGAACCATCGACCCAGTGACCTTCTTGCTGTAAGTCGACAGCACTACCTACTGCGCCACTGCCTCGCCCGTATTAATATTTTTCAAATAAAATTAAAAATACGAGTGATTAAAAAGAACACTCTACTTTTTTTTGGAAATAGGTTTATTTTACAAGACACCTAGAGTTAAACAGTTGAGTTGAGTTTTAAAATCATTCAGCTGATCTCCGGGTCTGGCTGGAGCACTTTTAGCTTAGCTTAGCATAAATCACTGATTCAGATTGGACCATTAGCATCTCAGTCAAAAAAGAAAAAGATCATTCTCTTTTTAAAGCTAGACTCTTCTGTAGTTGCGCCATGTACCAAGTCCAACAGAAAAAGAAAATTAGCTATTTTCAAGGACAATACATCTAGGAACTGCATTGTCATTCTGGTGTAATAATCAAGGAACTTTGCTGCCAAACCATGGCTACAACAGGTGCAATTATATTATACAGAGCCTAAAAATATTCCCTAGCTAAGTAACAGAAGCGAGTGAGATGCTAATGGTCTAATCAAATTCAACGATTTATGCTAAGCTAAGCTAAAAGTGCCATACATGGAGTTTAATGGATTTATAAATGGTAAAAAACAACTGCTTAAGTCTAGGTGACTTGTAAAATGAGCCTGGAGTGTCCCTTCAACATATATTGAGAGGCAGTTTCTGTTATTAGATGTTTTAGATTCTGTAATTAGATGACTGACTGACCCATGAGAAGTTTCTGAATCTGTCCATCTTCAAGTTGCAGGGCCACGGTGCCATTTTTAAGACTGTGACATAAGCTGATCACATGACCATCCACTTCAATGTCTGACCTGAGAAATAACCAACATCCACATCTTAGCAAGTGTTATGATGATCCAAATGTGGACAAGAACGGTGGCGTTAGTGATTATAGCAGCAATACCCGATCTCCATCATGTCCTTGCGGTCCTGGTTGTCAGAAGGGGTGAGTTTCAGCAGGCGTGTCATGCTTCTTCCGTGGGCCACAGCCAAAAACATATCCTCACTCAACCACAGGAGTAAACGCAGGGTTAGAGGTTCCTCCTGATCCACATTTACCCTGCAGGGACAGAACAACTGAATTAGTATAATGAAATTAGGGTTCCTGCAGGTTAAATTGAAGGCTTTTTAAGAACACTATGAATGAAATTTTAGACCCATAAAGGGCTAAATGCTAAGGAATTCAAGTGGACCAACTTTTATTTTTTGTATCTTTTTTATTAAAGCCCACCACATGGTTCAATAGCACAAATATAGGCATTTTAATTTTAATCTGTTCCACTGTACATATTTTCAGCTACCATGTCACTTTGCATGCATTTTATTTTATTTTTTGTAGACAAATGAATGCTGAAACATCCTTAGATCTATGAAAATGAACCTTAACATCAGATTTTTATTTGCAATATAAAAAAAATAATACAATTTAATACATTTCAGAAAACAATAAAAATGTAATAATAATAATAAATTATAATATTTTAGATATTTCTTAGCAATATATTTTAAATATTGTGTAAAAACAAGCAAGCTCTTTTTTCTAACATAAACTCTTAAAAAAATGCTTTAAAAGTTTTAAAAAATAAATCTATGCAAAACAATCTGTCCAGGTTGGTGTCCTCAGCAGTATTACATGGAGCTCTTAAAAACAAATGTTATTGTAAGTAAAAAAATAAACCATTATGGTAAATCAAGTTAAAAATGACCTTTTTAAATAAAAAGTTTAAAGTTTTATTGAGATGGATTGTTGGTGATTGGCTAGGTGTTGATGGCCAGATTGGGTAACTTTACATGTACAAAAAAAAAAGATTTAAGACTTACAACACAATATTTCAGTACATCTAAGACTCTTTAAGGCCTAAAAATGTAATTTTGAGATTTCAGATATTTTAAGACCCTGTGAACACACTGAAAATGCAACAAGATGATTTTGAGCCAAAATAAACTGAATTAAACGAAATTTCCCAACTCAAAAACAATATATAAAATAATAAAATACCAATAATAATTATAATGTAAATCCAAAAGAAGAAAATATCAATGCTTAGATGGTAGGTAAATTAATCTACATAAATGACAGCATTGTATTCTTTACACTGAAAAAAGGTTGATTTTAGAGATACATTGTAACCCATTACTGATAGCTTCAAAATAGGAAAGTTTTGCATTGGATAGTTTTGCGTTAAGTTGAAAGGCCTCAAGCTACAGTAGTTTGAACCTTTTTATACATTTTTCTACATACATTTTTTACCATGTCACTTTGCATGCATTTTATTTTATTTTTTATTAGACTATGCTGAAACATCATTGTAAAAGGATACAGAGCTATATTTAATACTTCTCACAACAATGAATCTTGATTTCCCATTTAGCCATTGGCATGTAATGCACCTGAGATTGGTAAACTGCATATTTTATTTATAGATAACCCAATCTCTGTTTAAAAATAAAATAAAGACGTCGCCATGTTTTTAAAGTCATTTAACACCCTTATTTGCTCTACAAAATAGTAGATACCTTTTTAAGTGTCTTCTATTTATTTTTTAAAGATAAATTTTTTTCTTACAAAACTTGAACTAATAAACAACCATGAAAACTAATTAAAACAAAGCTAAAGCTAATTAAAACAATCAAAAATTTCGGATTTGGAAAAATATCAATACATATAAAGCGATAAAAAAGAAAAATAAAGCAAATTCTGTACCTGTAAGTCTTTTTTAAAACCAATGGCGCAGAGACCACTTTAAATGCAGATGCAGCTTTGTTTTCAGTTCCACCACCTAAATAGAGCAGATACAAGGTAAAATTCCTACATGACATAATATTTGACTGAAGTTTCAAATTCATATGCAAGTTCTATTGAATTCACCTTCACTGTACACATGAACTTGCCCATCGGCTGTGAGAGCTGCAAGCTCATTGGTTCTCTGGGCTTGAGAATGAAACGTGACCAAGTTGACAGGAACAGGAAGTTGAAGCTCAAATGCACACATAGGCGGAGGAATCACACACTGGCGGAACGTCGTCACCAGAACTTTATCTGCAAAAGACGATAGTTAAAACCCTGGAATAATTCACACAGGGTTTCCTGAAATGGCTTCATTTACTCAACAAATTACTCAGATATTTACAGCAGCTAATGTCCTGTTTACAACTGGTTTTAATGTGGGGTTTTGTTGATGATGCCAAATACAGTTAAAGGTGATGCAAGAACTGTAAGTACAGTACTGTGCAAAAGTCCTAGGCCCTTAGTTAGATTTGTTGTTTTAGTGAGGGTATAATGACTTTATATATTACTTCTCATTTACATTTAGTCATTTAGCAGACGCTTTTATCCAAAGGGACTTACAAATGAAGACAAGGAAGCAATTCACACAACTATAAAAGCAACAATGAATAAGTGCTGTGGGCAAGTTTCAGGTATGCAAAGAAAGTGTAAGAAGCAAAACATTAGTAATTTTTTGTTTTTTGATTAATGTAGTTAGTGGAGGGGTCAAAGTGGGAATTGCAGACTAGGAAGGAAAGTAGAGACTAAATAGTTGAGTTTTAAGTCAATTTTTTAAAGACAGCGAGCGACTCTGCCATTCTGATGCAGTTAGGGAGTTCATTTCACCAACTGGGCAGATTGAACGCGAGCGTTCGGGAAAGTGATTTCTTCCCTCTTTGGGATGGAACCACGAGGCGACGTTCATTCACAGAATGCAAGTTTCTGGAGGGCCTATAAATCTGCAGAAGTGAGAGCAGATAAGAAGGGGCGCAGCCAGAAATCGCTTTGTAAGCAAACATCAGAGCTTTGAATTTGATGCGAGCAGCAACTGGCAGCCAGTGCAAACGGATGAGTAGCGGAGTGACATGTGCTCTTTTAGGTTCATTAAAGACCACTCGTGCTGCTGCGTTCTGAAGCATCTGAAGAGGTTTGATAGAGTTAGCTGGGAGCCCAGCTAGTAGGGAGTTGCAATAATCCAGTCTGGAGAGAACAAGAGCTTGAACAAGGAGTTGAGCTGCATGTTCAGATAGGAATGGCCGGACCTTTCTGATGTTGTAGAGTGCGAATCTGCACGATCGAGCAGTTCTAGAAGTGTGGTCAAAGAAGTTTGGCTGGTCATCAATCGTTACTCAAAGGCTTTTCACTATTTTGGATGCAGTAATGGTTGCCCATATCCATCTGGATTGAAAAGTTATGATGTATTGTCGAGTTGGCAGAAACTTATCGTGAGGTTAAGCTGAAGATGATGATCTTTCATCCAGTGTGAAATGTTTGACAGGCAGGCTGCGATGCGAACCGGAACCGAGGGATCAATCTCATTCTCTTTATTAAAATACAACCAGAAAATGCAGGTTCTAGTTGGATTTTTGGGTCTAATTGTTGAAGACATGAAAGAAAGAGTTGAATGAACGAACGAATGAAAAATAGTTTCTGTCTTGGTTTGATCAGCATTTCTGCCAGAGTTCTTGTCAATATTGCCTGAATCGATGGGATCGTGAATGCTGAAAGTACAGACAGGTTTTAATTCATTATCTAACTCCTACTAGAAAGCACCCGATTTATAATAGTTTTATTTTTCAGCATGACAATGATCCCAAACACACTGTTAATATAATGAAATCATATTTAGAGAGAAACACAGATGATGAAACAAGGACAGGCATTAAATGGCCTCCTCAGAGTCCAGACCTGAATATTATATAGAGTATGTGTAGGCAATGATAAGCAGTATGAGATGCACCTGGAGAGAGAAAATAAAAAAAGATAGAACATGCTAAATCTAAGGAATAACTCATAGAAATGCTGAAAGATGCTTGATATTAAATAGCACATCATTTTAGAAAATAATCTACAAAAAAAGTTCAAGCTGTGCAAAAGAGGTCACGACTTTTGATGCTAGTCTTTTGATTCCAAAAGTAATTTTGTTCTGAATATTGTGCACATTGTCCCATATTTTCTGTTTGTTTATTAAAGGTATAGTTCACCCAAAAGTAATGACCCTGCACTTGCTCCATACCTTTTAGATAGATAGATTTGTGCAAAGGTCTTAGCCTCCCAAAAACTAATACATCATTAAACGTTCAAGAAACCCTCAAAGTACTTTTTTTGAGATTTTAACAGATTTGTGTGTTTTGAGCATCACTTAAGACACTAGCTATGTTTCCATCCAAAAATGCGAATGAACTTTATGTGCAAAACGGGATTATCGCATAAAAGACGTGCGAATAAAGCAGCGTTTCCATCCAGCGAGTTAAAGCAAACAAAATCGTCACTTTCTGATTAACTGGCGCCAAATATCAACTATAAAAACTGAATTTGCTGCAGTGGGAGAAGCTGTGTCAATCTTTTTTCATCTAATAAATGCAAATCTGACACGCAGTGGACACGCGGTGGCGTTTCATGGTGTCAGACGCGGAACACAGACGCTCTTGACTCTGGAGGTTATTAATAATATAATAACAATAATACTTAAAAGGCAAGGTGTATTAGAATGACCAAAACAACAGTTCAGATGGTTTACAGTGTGCTCAGCCTGCTGGTTTGTCCATTTACACAGATTTTCATCATCACATGATCTCTTATCACAAAATCACATGACCTTTTTTTAATGTGCATGCTGAAATTTGTGCAGCAAAAGTGTGTCCACCGTAGTTTATGTGCATCTTTTCTTATCGTACATAAAGTTTATCGTACTCAGTTATGTGCATATATTTTTTATGCGCATTTTCTAAATTTTTGCGCATCATGGCGTTTCCATCAGTTGTTTTTTTTTATGCGCATATGCAAAATGCACATAAAAATAGGCGGATGGAACATAGATACTGTTAGCACCTGTCAGCGTTAATTGTGAAGAAAACTGGGTCATTTTTGAGCTTTTGTCAGCTAATTTCATCTTCAGGTTTAAAATTATTTTTGGGGCGGGAAGAAAATTGGTGACGTAGCACAAAACTGCAAGTAGAGTGATGATGCAACGCTTTTTTCATTATTATTCATAGCGGGGTTTTCTTATCCTTTGGCAAGACAGACCTGCCAAGCTGTGAGACCCTATATGAGACCACGTCTACGGACTCTGCATACGTCACACAGTATTTCATGAAGGGTTGTATGTGTTTGTTTCCATGATCCACTGTGTTTCTTGCATGTTTTTTTCCCCGTGAGCCTGTCAGGGCCGATACAGCAAAGCTGCATGTGTGCAGCAAGCATTTTTGTCACGACAGCGTATGAGAATTGGAGAATGGCGGACTTTGTCTTTTGTCAGTTAAGTTCGTACACATTTAGACGCATCGCCGTGCTGCTGTGTTCGCCTAAATCCTCCAGATTACCAGCAGGGCTAATGGTTGAAATAGACAGGGCAAGAGATCTGCTGCACTGAGTCTGCATTCAGACCCAGGGATTGAGGGAGAAGTCCTCATTTATAGTGTTTATATAAACAAGATTATCTTTATAATAATATAAATTGTGGCTATGTGTATATGAAATGCCAAATAACAAATGTAGCAGGGCATTAAATTACTGTTTATTTCTTTGCATTTTAACTTTGTAAACTATAAAATCAAGCGTCTCCTCATGGTTTGTGTCTCATTTTGTGAGCCGACTGACAACAGTTGTTCGCTCCCCTCCTTCTCCCCTGCAGAGCTCCACGCTCATTATGATGCATTTTTTGAAAACAATTCCGAGGTAGACTTGAACCGAAAGATGGGGGTTCATTACCCTTTAATATATTATTGTGATTGAAAAAAGACAAAATCGAAATGTCAAGCATGAACTAGAATGTGTCCATCTTTTCTACTTGTAATGCGATCAAACAGATCCCATCTTTATTCCAGGTGTTAACAGCATTCAAATACAGATTCATCAGTTCAATAGTCATTGATTATGCCTACCTCCATCAATCACTGCCACATTGGCGTTGTCATGGCAATCCAAGCCGTGACTGCGCTGAGTGCTCCAGCCCCAGTCATAGGTGCAGCTGACCAATCCTGAAGTCAGAATGTGGAGTCGCAAGGCTTTCTCTGGATCCCAGCACACACATGCTGGAGCTTTGATGGGATCTTTGCCAAAATGCAAACTCTGTTTTAGATACCAGTGATAATTGCTGACGGTCCACAGCTGAACTGTAAAGGACAGAGTTCAGAAGATTAAAACAAAGCTATAACACAGAGTTAGGGCTACACAGTTTGGGGGGGAATACATTTAGAACTTGTCTTGCAAAAATTCATATTGCGGTATTTTTACCATAACCAAATAAGTATTGTGTAATATTTTTATATATATTTCATAAATATACAAATAAATATGTTTTATTCTTATTTATTTATTTACTTATTTATTTATTTATTCATTCATTAATTATGTTTGTTTTGGTTGTTTTAAGTTTAAGTTAAAGTCAAAGAAAATCAGAGATATTTTCTTTGGGACTTACCCATGCTTTTTATATTAGTTAAGAAAGGTTAAAAAACATATTTATTGTGTAATACTTTTAATAGTTCAGATTTGGTTTTGAGGTTAACTTTAATAACCCTGTTTCCAGGTTTGTGAGCTGATCTTCTGCTTAATTTGGGCAAAACGTTCTCATTACATATTAATATGGTTATAAAATAATAATAATAATAATAATAGCAATAGAAAATATTATTACTTTTAAATTACTAAATACACAAAAAAATTAAATAAATAAATGGTCAATTATGTTATATCTCACTTTAAAAATAGTGTTGGGCAAAAATTTAAATAAAATTTCCAAGATAAAAGTTTGTTTTCAACATAATACATGTGTGTACTGTGTGTGTGTGTAGGTGGATGGATGGACAGACGGACGGACAGACAGACAGATAGATAGATCGATCTAAGGTACAAATTAGATAAAAATTTTAATAAATCTATGTAACAAAATGGTTTTGTATAGTTTTGTTTCAATGTATGAATGTGTATTACATATACATAATAAACATATATAACAGACACACACATGTTATGTCAAAACAAACTTTTATTTTGGATGCAATTAATCCCTATTAATCTTTGCCCAGCACTAATACTACAATACAAATATTAATACTACAGTTATTACATGCTGCATTGCTGATTTGCTTACTGTATGTATTGGGATGATCATTCTTTTTGGGCTTCAAGTCTTCAGCCCAAACCGCCAGAACAGTAGAGTCACTATTCCACAGCAGCTCCTTCACCTAAGAAAAACACACAAATCTTCAGTGATCCATTCCTTATTATTAGCAAAAGAAAGAAAAATCAAGTATTGATGGGTTGAGGCCTACCTTAACCTGATCTTTTTCAAAAGGCAGAGTAAAATCTCCATGCAACAGTCCGTTCTTCTCCATAAACACAACGGTGTGTTTGTTTGGGTGCCGCTGTGTGGACGCAATCAGGCTGCCAGTGGGCCTAAAATGAAAACACACTTGTATAACGATCCGATCTGTCTGTTAAACTAGGTACAGAAGACGTTCAGAATATCTTACTTCCAGCAGAGAGACTGTTCCAGACCATTGACAACCTCGCTGGTGGTCTGCAGGACACATTCTCGATTCCAGATGCGAACCTTTCGAGCACCTGAAACAAAAAAAAAACAATTACGCACCATGAGAAACATTCAGGACGTTCATTTATAAATTACTTACTTTATAAGTTTACTGCCTGCTGCGTCTTACATGTGTAAGAGTCTAATTTATCTTATGCATTTGTTTCTATGGCAAAATATGTCTTTTTTCACCAAAGAAGGCTCACACAAATTTCAAAGGCAGATACTGATTAGATCAAGGCCTGGTGTGTGGACTTTGGGGGTTTAACGATATGGTCACATGTTGATTGGTCAGTTTGAATGTCTCAGCATTTGGGCTTTAGTCACATGGTCAAGAAAAATACAAAATAGGTGGTAAACTCTGCTCTGCCTCCTTTCCTGGTCTGCCTTTTTTTCCCTGGTCTGCTTCTTTCCTGCTCTGCTCCTCTCCTGATCTGGAGTCTATCTTCTCTGCTTTTTTGAAGCCTAATTACACTCTTTGGGCTCTATTTTGACGGTCCATGCGCAGAGCGCAAAATGCAGGGCGCAAACGCCTTCAGGGCGTGTCAGGACGCGTAGTTGCTAATTTAAGGACGGGAAATCTGCCCTGCGCCGTGGTGCATGTTCTAAAAGGGTTGAGTTTATTTTCTTAATGAGTTATAGGTGTGTTTTGAGAATAAACCAATTAGAGTCTCATCTCCCATTCCCTTTAAGAGTCAGCTGCGTCGCGCCAAGAGCGCATTCGCTATTTACAGGACGCAAAGTAAGTCTAAGTGGAAAAAATGAGCATTTAACAAGCAAACAATTCACAGTTTTTTTAACAGAAAACTGTTAAACAGAGCATCTACTGCGTGAGAATGAGAGATAATGGAACTACTTTCACATTCGCTCTTGGATAGGGAAACCTTTATGCACAGACATCAATTAGTCTATAAATAAATACTTTTGTTTGTTAAGCGCAAATATTCGTTTCAAAACTATTTCTAAATTCAGTTCTAATTTCCAGCAAACGAATAAATGAACAATAATAACAAAATGTGCTCAAAAACCTGAGTTATATCCTAAAACACATGCTGCGCCCCATATGGTCTAAAACCTGACAGGTGGGCAAATCTAAGCTTGTTTTTAATAAAACAAATATAAATATGGATATAATAAATAATACTGCTAATAATAATAACATTATATAAAAGCAAATTGTTATGAATGAACTGAAAAAGCCTCCCGAGATGAAGAAGACATAAAAGCAGTGATTTTTCATATTTATGTAGGCTAGAAAATAATGTTTTTAAAATATTTTAATCCTTTATATTTATATCCTATATCTATTCTTATTATATCCTATATATATCCTTAATATTTAATTTTTTCATATGTAAAGATATTTGCCTATTGCTCTCTTGTGCGTATTAAGCAGTGTGTAAGCGAGGCGCAACTCTGCGATGGAGTTTAGACCGGGTTAGTTTTGGTCTAATGAAAAATCTATTATAGTTTCTCAAAATAGCAACGTACCAGCGGTCCGCCTCAGAACGCCTTCCTTTTTAGACCAGAACGCCTATGGGCGCACAAATGAGCGCTAATGCATTTGCTATTTAAACAGCGTAGCGCAACGCCTCAAAACGACTCTTGCGCCAAGCTGAAACTACCAAAAGACTCCTGCGCCACGCCTTGCGCCACACTGCGCTGGGTGTATGATAGGGCCCTTTGTCTCTTATCATTCATTTGTTTTTATCATTCATATTTTATCATTTTATACATTTTTTGTAATTAATTTGTTTGGAACCATAGAGAATTATTGTCAATAAGTTACTTTTGATTTAACATCAACACTTAATTGCTCCATATTGCAATACAATATTTTCACATAATATCAATGCTCTCCCACATTTTAAGCTATTAAAACTGCCCTTTTTCTGTTTTTGGTATAAGAGTGCAGAAGAATGGCTTGACTAGAAATGTACAGTTTTTTACCATCAATACTGATAACTTTTTAGTCATTCGGCAGAACTACAGTTCGAACCGCTGTGGTAAAACCCATTCTTACACATGATATACCTCCATAAATAAATACAATATAAATTCACATATCACACAATAAAACTCCATTTGAATGAAACATATACAGGTATGCTCCATAAAATAAAATAAAAAATAAAAAAACAAGTCAACAGTAAAAAGAGAGATTCTCACCAGTCTGAGGACAAACAGCACTGACAGCAAAGAACTGCCCATCACCTCGCCAAGTAATCCTTGGCTTCCTGTCATCCCATGGCAAGGCAGGCTGTACTTCCTGTGAAAGTAAAAGTAGACAAGAACTAGATGAGGAAAATTAGATGTGAAAGTGCAATATATGCTGGCTGCAGTGGGTTGATTTAGTAAGGGTTGAGAAATAAACAGAATAAAAACGTACTGCTGCTTTCCGCTGGGCGGCCTGCTTGCCCTCAGAACCATGAAACTGAGTCTCCTTCTTCCCCCAACCGACTGTGATGAACTTATCTGATATACACATGCAATCAGATATACACCAATCAGATACTATATTTGCTCAAATGCAGTGAAGCGTTTATACAGAGTCCTAACTACATGAAATACAGCATCACAACTCATAAAATAACTTATATTTTCCATGTTAAAAGGAGTTTTTGTCTTAACCATCTGCAAAAGCGACGCGCAAAATTTCTATTTTAGAAATGCTTTCGACTTCTGCGATGTCGCAGAAGAACAACAACATATATTTGACAACTACAATGACAAAGACTGCTACGACTAATACTACTACAACGACTACTACAATGATCACCTCAGGTACTGATTATGTGCTTTATTTAGTGTTAAATCAGATCTAGAAAATAAAACAAGTAAAACACTACGACTACTACTACTACGATCACCTCAGGTACTGATTATGTGTTTTATTTAGTCTTAAATGCTCCCAGTGTAAGTTTAAACGCTATTTAATATGACTTTTATTGCCATACTACTGAAAGCAGCAGCAAATATTTCACTTAAGATCTTGAAAATTAAAAATGAAAGCCAGATCAGGGGTCCGTTCTTCGTACATGGATTACTTAACTAGTTGGATTTGACATGATCCAGGATCTTTTCGTTCTTCAAAACTCATCCGAGTCTTGTTGTCATAGTAACAGTTCTGGTAGCACAAGCCTGCGTAGAAGCAGGTTGATTTCACATAAACAGGATTAGATCGGGTCAGTTTAAGCAAAGATAATACTGAAAGTATGTACCGAATGCTGATATTTTCTTACAGTAGTTATATACACTTGGGAAAAGTATATATATATATATATATATATATATATATATATATATATATATATATATATATATATATATATATATATATATATATATATATATAAAAAGTTAAAAAATATATATTAATAAAACTTATTTTAAATAAAAATAAAAGACTGCCACCTGGTGGTTCAAAGAGAAAATTTATTGATATGAACTTTTTAGATGCAATGCGTATATGCACAACATTCGACTTTTTAATATAAAGCATAATAATTTATGCAGTCATGCACGTGTTTTGATCACTAATATGTTGGTGATTGATACCTTTACCAATATCAAAATGCTTTTTTGATGCAAAATTAATTTATACAGTTATTCCTTACGCCGATTAAAACACTTGAGTAGGCCTATAGGCTACAATAATAAAGAAAATCTTTTCTAAATGTAGAACTAAATACATTGATATGCATTGAAATACATGATGAATACTCTTGACGCATGAAAGTGTAAAGCCTGCAGCTCACAACAAATGTTGGGAAGTTATTGCTGCGTATCGTATTAAGGAACCATTTACTGCTAATTTGATGTAATTTTGTTCACATGGATAATTGAATATTAATCAGATGATGTCATTACGCTGCTGTGCCGTCAGCCAGTTGTTACATTGCTGATCGTGATTTCGAGGATCGATAGATCTGTCCTTCACAACAGGCAGCGATCTCAGTTCAGTTCATCCAGACATTTTAATCTGATTTGCGAACTTGTTTGAAGAACCAAATTAGCCAGAGATTAGTTATCAAGATTAACCGACCCAGGCTCTGCCAAATCATCTTAGATCATTTAAGCGAGATACGAAGAACGGACCCCTGTTCTTTAGTGGAAACCAAAAACATTGGCCACTCAGAAGCCTATTATAATGTTAAAGAGCTTTAATATGTATTAATTAAAAGGCTTTACCACTTCGTAGGGAGTGCAGTGGCTGGTTTTTAAATGTTTCTGTCATGTTAAGTCACATTTTGTTGACACAGCCGAATTGCCTGTTGCATCGCATCACATGTTGTTAGGACACATTGTTATAGTGAGCACGTTTATAAATAATACCTTCACCAAAGTCATCCTGATTGATTGCAACTTCCGTTATCGGCTCAAAGTCCTTGGTCATCATGATAATGCTCTCCTGGCCTAACGTATCATATAAGACACAAGTGGACACAATGAGAAGGAGTCAAAAATAATAGCTTAATGCACTTGTAAGCAAAGCTGACTGAAGCAGCAATATGCTGAGTGGCAGCAAAAAACAAAAAAAATTATTACTTAAAATACATACACCCACTTTATTTATTTTTATTATTATTATTATTTTATTTATTTATACAGGGACAACGTACAACATGACATGTTGTGCCAGAATTAGCTTTAAAGCTAATTTACATCTGTAGTCCCTAGGTGGACTTTACAAGTCCCAAGGTACCCCTTCCTAGTGCCGGGTTGGACCCCCTTTGGCCTTCAGAATTGCTTTAATCCTTTATGGCATAGATTCAACAAGATACTGGAAATATTTCACAGAGATTTAGGTCCATATTTTTGGTTCATGCAGTTGCAGCAGATTTGTCGGCTGCACATCCATGATACCAACCTCCCATTCCACCACATCCCAAAGGTGCTCTATTAGATTGAGGTCTGGTGACTGTGGAGGCCATTTGAGTACAGTGAACTCATTGTCATGTTCAAGAAACCATTCTGAGGTGATTTGTGTTTTATGACATGGTGCGTTATCCTGCTGGAAGCAGCCATCAGATGATGAATACACTGTGGTCATAAAGGGATGGACATGGTCAGCAACAACTCTCAGGTAGGCAGTCATGTTGACACGATGCTCAATTGGTACTTATGGGCGCAAAGTACGCCAAAAAAATATCCCCCACACCATTACACCACCACCAGCCTGCACCATTGAAACAAGGCAGGATGGATCCATACTTTCATGTTGTTGATGCTAAATTCTGATCCTACCATCCGAATGTCACAGCAGAAATCGAGACTCATCAGACAAGGCAAATGTTATTCCAATCTTATATTGTCTAATTTTGATGAGCCTGTGTGAATTGTAGCCTCCGTTTCCTGTTCTTAGCTGACAGGAGTGGCACCCGGTGTGGTCTTCCACTGCTGTAGCCCATCTTCAAGATTTGATGTGTTGTGCTTTCAGAGATGCTCTTCTGCATACCTCAGTTGTAATGAGTGGTTATTTGAGATACTGTTGCATTTCTCTCAACTCGAACCAATCTGGCCATTCTCCTCTGACCTCAACAAGTCATTTGCGCCCACAGAACTGCCACTTACTGGATGTTTTCTCTTTTTCAGACCATTCTCTATAAACCCTAGAGATAGTTGTGCGTGAAAATTTCAGTAGATCAGCAGTTTCTGAAATACTCAGACCAGCCCGCCTGGCACCAACAACTATGCCACATTCAAAGTCACTTACTTTAAATCACTTTTCTTCCCCATTCTGATAGTCTGATCGTCTTGACCATGTCTACATGCATTGAGTTGCTGCCACGTGATTGGCTAATTAAGAAATTTGCGCTATCGATCAGTTGGACAGGTGTACCTAATAAAGTGGCTGGTGAGTGTATATGTTTACTTCATTGACACTGAAAAGGTCTGCTAGTAATACAGACCTGTGGTCAGAGTCACCAGCTCTTGGTCTGGGCTCCAAGTCATGCCGGTCAGACCGCTATCAACACTGCCAACACACTCCAACTGTTAATAGTAAAAAAAAAAAAAAGTAAACACTGTTCGTTAGAAAGCATAAAACTAGAACACCATGTTTATGAAATAGTTTCAAAAGTAAAAGCATTAAAATCAAACAATGACCTGACTGGTGTTGAGGTTGTAGAGAATGACATCCCCGTTGGCAGTGGCCAAACAAACCGACTCCTGATCTGGCAGATCTTGTATTGCCAGCACAATGCCACTACCATCTTCTGGGAGATAGTCATCTGCCGTCAGTGAAACCTCATTGAGAACCTAAAAAAGTACATTAAACAGCAAGATAAACACTGAAGACAATACAGACTACATCAATCATTCATCAGCAGTCAAACTATGTGTACATATGTGTATAAAATATGTTAAATATTGTCGGCGCCAATAGCCTAGTGCAGGGGTGGGCAAACTCGTTCCCGGAGGGCCGGTGTCCTGCACAGTTTAGGCCCAACTCTCATCACACACACCTGCTGCTTATAGATTTCTAGTGATCTTAAAGACACTGATTAGCATGTTCAGGTGTGCTTGATTAGTGTTGCAGCTAAACAATGCAGGCCACCGGCCCTCCAGGACCGAGTTTGCCCACCCCTGGCCTAGTGTTTAGTGTGTCGACACATAGTACCGAGGTGCTCGCAGCGACCTGAGATCGATTCCTGTCTCGAGGTCCCTTGCTGATCCTTCCCTTATCTCTGGTCCCCACACTTTCCTGTCTCTATATCTCCACTGTCCTATCAATAAAGGTGAAAACACCTAAATATATATATATATATATATATATATATATATATATATATATATATATATATATATATATATATATATGTATATATATGTATATATATATATATATATATATATATATATATTTTTTTTTTTTTAATATATTAAAACATATATTTTATATTGTGCATTATTTGTCTCTACTTGTGTACATCATACATATTTAGGCTCTATTTATGTACAGACTGTATTTAAATGTATATTGTCTTTTTTATTGTCTATTGTCTGTACAAAGTATCTCATTGTGTTTTGCACTGTCTGGTTTTCACTCATTGGAGAACACATGCTCTTGGTGATGTGACAATGAAAGTGATCTGATTATAAATGTTTAGTTATTTGGTACTAGACACGATGAACCAACTTAATTTTACCCAGAACAATATGGGATAACGTGCAAGCTAAAACAAAAATATCTTCATTCTTTACACATGAATATTTCATTCCAAACCCATGACACTTTGTTTTCATCATATGAACTACACAAATTTGAAATAAATAAAATAAAATAATATAAAACCACAAACCTTCTGAAAGGTGTAGTTCCCACTAAAACTAAAATTTACACACTATCACCTTTATGCATTTCTTTATTCTGTTGAACACTAAGGAAGATATTTTAAAGAAAACTGAAAGCCTTCCAAAGTAAGAATAACAAATACTATGGATGTCAGTGGTTACAGTTATTCATTTTTCTTGAAAAGATCTTCTTTAATGAAGTAATAAAAGTAATAAAATAAATAAATAAATAAATAAATAAATATATATATATATATATATATAATATTGCACGTGTTGGACAACATAATGTACTTTTGAGGCTTTTTAGGCGAGAATGTAGTGCTTAGATTGCAACTATGCAGTTTATTTTTAAGGATAGTGCCTATTTTAATTATTCATAATTTCGGTGATTTAGTGCATTGGAGGTCATTAGCCTGCTATACTGAGCAGAGCAAAGACGGTTGATTTTCTGCCACAAGATGGCGACAGAGACAGCATAATAAGCCCAGGTAAGAGAAATTCTAAGTCGATCATTCTCTTTTATATGCTGTAATTATACCATAGTAATCTGGTAGTGCTTGTTTGCTCTGGCTTTTTTAGGGTTAATTATTGTGATATCGTGATTGCAATAGAGAAATACTGGGACAGCTCTGTCGCTTGATGGCATTTCATGCCATTCAGCCTCAAGTTGCGGTTACATTAGAGTTTAAGCATGCGATATTCTGTCGTGCGGCGCTGCGAAAATGGGCGGGATTAAACAAGATGATTGGACATTTAAAAAAGCGAGCGATTGCTCCATGTTTTAAAGTTCTGTACAGAAAGGTCATGTTTTGATCTTTGATTGGTCTAACGCAGTCAAGTGATGCGATTTTGCAGGTCAGAGTTCACCAAGCTTGAACTTTGCACTGCAGCAGCCTGCAAAACTTGACGTATGTCCTTGCGTTTCCAGTCTGACGCATTCGCATGCGTATGAATAGAAGTCTATGGGAGAAAAAGCCCAGTGTAACCGCAGCTTTATAATCTTAAAATGTGAACACAATCACCTGTTTTGTCATCACTTTAGACATTGTGCATATGAATCATTCAAATACTAGCTCTAAAATTATGTTGGTGAATTAGTTTCTGCTGTTCTGAGGTCAGCTTCAGAGTTGTATGAACGGCAGAAGAAAGTAGTACCTCTTACAAAAAGAGTTTTTAGACTCTCCATGTTTGAATTTCTTGTTTATCTACATGATTATGCCATTAAACTGTTTTTGTTGTATAAGAGCAATATCAGACTCTTAGCAGTGCGATATGGGTGCATTATCATCACTGGTGGAACACTAAGGCAGTCGGCCTGTGGCCTTAAGCCAATGCATGCCTCCCACCAGTGCAGATATACAGATATACAGATAGATAGATATACAGATAGATAGATAGATAGATAGATAGATAGATAGATAGATAGATAGATAGATAGATAGATAGATAGATAGATAGATAGATAGATAAACAGACAGACAGACAGACATTTTTACAAATTATGTTGAACTTTTGACAGTATGTCAACATTTTGTGGTGAACTAAATGAACAAAATACAGAAACGCCCCCTCCTTTTATTTATTCCAGAAATACCTCTCCGGTTTGAGGGTTGTACTCTGTGATGGCAAACTCTGAGGCCACTAGCACTGTTCCAGCCTCACTCCTGATAGAGAAACACTGAGGAGATCCTGGAATGGGAAGATCCACACTTCTGAAGCGCTTCAGCAGACTGAGGTTTCTCATTGTGGGTTTATGTTTTCCTCAAGATGAGATCTGAAACCATATTTTGTAAGACTTACTGGATGTTTACAACCAATACAATAAGACATGGCAACGAGATTTGTAAACAAAATCATATTGGATTGCTTTTGAAACAGATTGGGGTAATATTCAAACATTTCAACTTTCCCCTTAATAATAACATTTCACAAAAGTATTCATTGCAAATTATAAATACAGGGAAATATTTATAAATATTAGCAACGAATGATTATCAAAATACAACAATGTTCACAGTCAATTAAATAGTGCAAATGTTGTTTCGAAGTCATGTTTACATGACATTTCAGACCGAATATTCATAGTGTGGTAAACAATACAGGGAATGTGTTCAATAATAAACGAAATTTTGAATATAAAACCAACTTCACCTCAATTTGAAACATTCCTGGGGGTGTTGATTAAGGTAAAGTAGGTTTTATATTCACACAGTCATTCAGTGACAACTTGTGACTGGCTCCCTATATTGTTTATCACGGCACTTTGAATATTCATTCTGAAATAACCTGCAAGTGTGACTTGAAAAAAACATTAACACTGTTTACTTGACTACAAACAAAGTTGCACTTTGATAGTCATTGTCTGCTAATATGATTTCACTATTTAGTTTGCAAATAATGCTTTTATGAAATGTTATTAAGGAGAAAGTCAAAATCTGCGAATATAAAACCAACTTTACCTCTATAGGGTGTTGGACATGTATTGGTAACTGATGAAAATAAATAATCTCCAAAACCTATTTTCAACGACACCTGTAAAATGTGGTTATGAACTTTTTGTTAAAAATAGCACTGAGATAGTTTCAAAACTCATTAAACATATCTCTTTAGCAGAATAAATCTACTTATACTGTTAACAGGCGTATTCAATTAACTACAAACTATTTTTCCTAGTTTGTTGCCATAGATGTATATGGTATAGAGGTAAAGTTGGGTTTATATTCGGATATTCAGACATTCTCCTTAATAATATAATTTCAGAAAAGCAGTGTTTACCATTTCTAAATAGGGAAATCATATTAGCAGCAAATGATTATCAAAGTGCAGCATTGTTCACAGTGAATTAGATAGTGTTAATGTTGTTAAGAAGTCATACTTGCATACTAATTCCTATCGAATATTCAAAGTAACATGGTAAACAATATAGAGACTGCTAAATGAAAGAATGTGCGAATATAAAACCAACTTTACCTCTATATCTAAGGTTTGTTGCTAACGTAGCACAAAACAATGCTATGACTAAAGCGTACGCGCAAATGACAACACGACCAGTGACCCTTACCTTGTTTATTTTATACCTTCTTAAAGATGAAAACGATCATTTGCGCGGCGTACATTCACAACACAACACAACACACTCACACGTTGTTTTCAGTGCAGCATGAACTCTGACATCGTAGAAAAAGCGGAGCTGTGTGGTTATTTGAACAAACGCTCCCTCTATTGTCGAGGAGAGCAAAAGAGTTCATTTGTATCAAAAATGTCTACAGCGTTCAGTTTATTGAAACAAATTAAACGCGTGTGTCTTAATTAAATGTAATACTCATGTAATTAAGGCGTGAAGATAATCCAAAATTATCTTAAAATGACATCGGTTGCATCGTTGTGAATCAGCTGCTCTAACTCGAGTCAGTGAATCTTCTCGAACGGTTCAGTGATTCAGTTAGTTCGTTCTCAGGTCGGATAACATGAACCAACGATTTTCGCTTATAGTTAATTAAAAGTGAACTTGCTGTCTATAGCCAGTATCTAATATGCTGTCCTAAATATACTCAGAGTTTGGGTGTATCTACTGTATATTGTTGCTAAATAGTTTTGTGTGTTATAGGCGTGCTATATATTCTTGAAAACGTAAAAATGTATTTTTTATTTTATAATATCGTATTTAATTTGATGTCATGATAGAATTGTAGATTTGTTGTTGTTATTATTTATATATAAAAAAACAACAAAATTAAACAAACAACAAAAACGTTCACACATTTTCGCCGGTTTTGTGAATCGGTTGATTTGATTCACTGGAATGAATCTTTCATTCGTATGACACTGAAAATTAAAATTTAATTGTATTTTATTTACAAAATAGACGTAATTGTATTAAAAGTATTCCCTCAATCAATTTGCGTAGCTAAACCGTGTGGCTTAAAAAAAACCTGGCTTTTAAAACAAGCATTTCTGAAATTCATAAATCCAAATATGTAAGTTAACTAACGTTATTATTTTGAAACGAAATGACAGGCATTCACGACACGCCTCTCCAAAGACGCAGTCCTACGCAATATGGAAACCTAAGTTACATATTCCTGATGTGTGTGCGCGGTGTTTCCTGATTTCCTTCAAGCTGGGACTCAGTCAGAAATATGAGTCATTCATGAAGGAAGTGCCGAGGAGTTGTTTGTGTGTGTTGTTTATCTGTAGTGCCATCCGGACAAACACATGGAGTGAATAACTTTTGAGCTTTTTAAAGACAGAAGGTATGTAATTATCACGAACTACGTGTAAACAGGGTGTTTACTTGCAGTTTATGGCAACTGACAGGGCGAAATCTTCTTTAATATTAGGTGTTGACGACTAACGAGTGTAACTTGCAATATAAAAAGTTTACCAACAGTATTCATAATTTTATTAATAACATTAGCATACATTATAGATTTACATTAAAATAATGAAAAATGCATTCAGTTTATTTGCAGGTTACTATAAGCATTTTATCACATAACTTAATGTGATATTGTGTATAGTGTATTTACAAGTTTATTATTATACGATTATTACTATTAAGTAAAAGAAGATGGCCATGTGGACTAGATGATCTTATTTTTCTTCTAAGTATGCAGGAATATCAAAATTTGTAAGATTTAAGTCTGTGACATTGTATTATGTTGAGTTTTGTGTGCCTTTATGTTAAATAATATGGTTTGAGTTTGCAAAAATGCTTTAGTTTTGTGGAGTAAAATAGTGTTATTTTGAAATAGCCTATGTTATTCATTAATTTCTGAAGTGTTTGCTATTCATAAAGACTAACTGATTATTTCATTGAATTCATGGTATGATTATTTACTGTAAATTATTCAAACTTAATTATATATATTTTTCTTTAATAAATATATTTTTCTAAATAATGCTTTTTCTTTATTTCATGTGTGTGTGTGTGTGTGTGTGTGTTTATTTTTTTTTCAGTTTTGTCTTTCATTGGTTAACAGTGTTGCTGAGTAAAATAGAAAGAAAATAATCAAAATGTTGTTATTGCTAAATAATAAATTGTTAATGTAAATATCACATTAGAAATAAATAAAAAATCTAATTCAAATGTTATATATAAATATTTAATAATATTAATAAATATTAACCTAATCATAAAAAATAAAACTAGTCAATTTAAATATTATTTATAATATTACAATATTTAACTATTTATATATTTTTTATATTTTAAATAATACAAATATATACAAATATTTTAAATAAATGTTAACTAAAAAAGTATATATATATATATATATATATATATATATATATATATATATATATATATATATATATATACATACACAGTTGTATTTAGAATTATTAGCCTTCCTGTTTATTTTTTTCCCGTATTTATGTTTAACAGAGAGAAGATATTTTTATTTCTAATCATAATAGTTTTAATAACTTATTTGTAATAACTGATTTATTTTATCTTTGCCATGATGACAGTAAATAATATTCATTCATTCATTCATCATTCATTTTCTTTTCGGCTTAGCCCTTTTAATAATCCGATCACCACAGCGTAATGAACCGCCAACTTATCCAGCACGTTTTTACACAGCGGATGCCCTTCCAGCCACAACCCATCTCTGGGAAATAAATAATATCTGACGAGATGTTTTTCAAAACGCTTCTATACAGCCCAAAGTGACATTTAAAAGCTTAACTATTTTAATTAGGTTAACTAGGCAGGTTAGGTAATTAGGGCAAGTCACTGTATAATGTTAGTTTGTTTTGTAGACTTTAGCTTAAAGGGCTAATAACTTTGACATTAAAATGGTTTTAATATATATTAGCGTGTCTTTGCTTTGCTTGCTAATGGACATGATTTGATTACCTGAACATTTTGTCTAATGTTCTTTATTCTCTTGCTTGATACAACCAGATGGAGAGCAAGGGAAGCTCCAGCACTCCCCCTCCTCCAGAACTGAATGTATATGCTCCAGATGAAGAGGCAGATGGGGCTTGGGACAAACAGGACCCCCAGATTCATGCAGCTCAGCCTGAGGGCCCCTTCAAAGGATTGGGGTAAAGTTGGCTTTATATTCACACATTGAGACTTTCTAGATAATAAAATCGTTTCAGAATATTGTTCTTAGGGAAATGATTTTAGCAAAGTACTACATTGTTCACAGTCAATTAAGTAGTGCTAATGTTGTTTATTCTTACATGCTATTTCAGACTGAATATTCAAAGTATCATGATAAACAATATAGGGAGTGTTTCACAAGTTGTCACTGAACGAATGTGCAAATATAATATTAACTTTACCTCAATCCTCAGAGGGACCCCCACTCCAAGCAGCACTAAACTCTGTGGATACCTCAACAAGCAGGGCGGACCCCTCAAAACCTGGAAGTCCCGTTGGTTTGCATATGAGGAGAAGAGCTGTCAGCTGTTTTACTACCGCATGGCACATGATATTAATTCTCTGGGTAAGGTGGATCTGACTCGGGCCACATTCAGTTACCCGCTGCGTGGAGAGGAGGGAACCTTTCATATACAGACCCCAGAACGCACAGTCATTCTCAAGGTAATGCTGGCATAATATTAACATACTAACATAAGTAGTACATTTTTAAGCAATCGATGGGATGGTAATTGAGACTAAATCTATGTGAAAAACCTGCGAACTGCAGGGGGAAAACATCAATTACATGTTACAGCATAATTGAGTACACTCCATTTTGATAATGAATATTTTTATTTATTTCCCAGTGAATATAGGTCACATATTTTGGTGCATTTGAACAAAACAGATTCATTAAAAAGATATATATTAAAATAGTATTTTTGTCACCGAACTTCTTTGGAAGTTGAAAGAAAACACATTTAAATTCAAGCGAAATGAAAATACTAAATATAAAATTCAAACAAAATTTGCTACATGTTTTTGTTTCAATTGGTTTTCCCTCTTTTTATTTTTTTTATTTCATATTTTTCCTTAACACAAATTCGGGTGTACTCATTTTTGGACCGTTATCATACTTTTTTTGTTCCTGATTAGCTCCAGATTTGGCTTCAGTACTGATGCACAAATGTAATATTGTGCAGCATCCTTTTAAAATAGAAATTTAGAAGATAGATTTGTGAGGGGTGTACTTATATACAGTTGAAGTCAGAATTATTAGCCCCCCTGTTTATTTTTTTTTCTGTTTAGAGGAGAGCAGACTTTTTCAGCACATTTCTAAACATAATACTTTTAATAACTCATCTCTAATAACTGATTTATTTTATCTTTGCCATGATGACAGTAAATAATATATGACTAGATATTTTTCAAGACACTTCTATACAGCTTAAAGTGACTTATAAAGGCTTAACTAGGTTAATTAGGTTAACTAGGCAGATTAGGGTAATTAGGCAAGTTATTTTATAATGATGGTTTGTTCTGTAGACTATCGGAAAAAATCAGCCTAAATGGGCTAATAATTTTGTCCTTAAAATGGTGTTAAAAAAAATAAAAACTGCTTTTATTCTAGCTAAAATAAAACAAATAAGACTTTCTCCACAAGAAAAAATATTATCAGACATACTGTGAAAATGTCTTTGCTCTGTTAAACATCATTTGGAAAATATTTAAAAAAAAGAGTAAAATATTCAAAGGGGGCTAATTTTTCTGACTTCAACTGTATGCTGAGCACTGTATATGAAGAAAATGAAGTGTATTTCAGCGTTGGTGTTATCTGATTTTGTAAAAATATAAATTTTTGTAATTGAAATATATCTGACAAAAATCTAAATCTTAAGATAAATTATATAACTTATTGCTAAATAAAACAAAAAGATAATTAAAAGTATTAAAAGTAGTAGTGGGTCGTTATCTGCGTTAACGCGAGACTCTTATCTGCCAATTTTAAAAAACATTGCCGTCAATCTATTCTCAAAGTTGGGTTGGGATCTGGGTCTGTTCTACGCAAGCTTTGATGACTTTCATCTTGATATTGTAGCACAAATGTATACCTGACCGGTGAGCCTTCTGAAAAAAAAGTGCCCTTCTGAATCAAATCAGCAGGATGCCCTTTTGGATCTTTCAATTACTTCGAAGACACACACTGACTACGCTTACATGGACATCTCTAGTCTAGTTATTAGCCTTAATAAACAATAATAGAATTAAGGTGTTTACCTGAAGTGCTTTCAAGGAAGGGTTTCCTGTAATTTTGGGTGACTTTAACTGCAGTTCGGTATTTTCACTCATGAGCATTTCATTCATGCCCCTGTGACAAACTGGGGTATTAGATGCAAATAAGGAGTAAGGACTGTTGAGAGTGTTATGGAATTTAAAAACACATGCCAAATGGAAAAAAAAAAACTTCAGCATTGCATGGTGTGTGTGTGTGTGTGTGTGTGTGTGGTCTTTTACTGACTTTAGTCCTACATGACAGTAATAGTTTGATTGCGGTGTTTACTTCAATAATGCCACTACTATCTGCATACACCCCATGTCTTAATTCCAGTTCTGTTTGATTCAGTTTCAGACTTTAGTCGGATTAGGGTGATCAAAAAATACACAAATAAAAATACATAAATGGCTGTTTGGAGCTTATGTAGGCCTACAGTTCCAAATTCATGTTTAACTGAATAAAGAGTTAGTAAACACAAGAACATCTTATTTAACATAATTTATTTTCATCACCAAGTATCATAGTAGAACAGTTTTTCAAGCAATTTGTGATGCATTTTGGAAAAAGGAGATGAGCCTCTGGTCTAATGCGCCACCTGGCTTGAGAAATCCATTCTCAAAGACTTGCTTTTAGTCATTATTTGAGTAGCACACATATTCTGAATGCATTCGGCAGAATTCATATGAGCCATTTTAATCTAGATTAATCTAGATTAATTTTAAGATTACATTAAGATTAATCTTGATTTAAAAATTTATCTATGCCCACTTATGGTAAAAATATTTTTTTTGTAATTGAAATATATCTGACAAAAGTACAAAAATCTAAATCTTAAATTAAAATATATAACTTATTGCTAAATAAAACAAAAAGGTAATTAAAAAATTATAAAAGTTATTCGAATAAAAAGTGTGAATTGGTATTTTTAATAAAAATAATAAACTGATAATGTAAACTAACATTCAAACTAAAACTGAAAATATTAAAAAATAAAATATAATTTTTAAAAATTAGTATATGAATAAAGATTACCTACAATGAAAATTGTCAGTAATAGTAATATTTGCTTAGTTATAGCTTAATTTTTTTTTTACTAAATAATTATAAACATTTTAAAAATAAATGTTAACTAAAAAAGAAAATATAAAACAACATTACCAGTTCCTTAATAAGTATAACATACAGGGGGATTTAAAAAGAATACTACAACTTTCGGGTTGGTGTCACTCGAGTGTCTAGAGGGGGTCATATTGAACATCTATGAGCTTGTTTTCTACTGAAAAAACTTTAAATACTCTTCACATTGATCAATTACCCAATGTTCCAACATGTTTCTTTGATTAAATACAGATTTTCTAAGTTGTGGTATTGTTTTTGAATCACCCTGTATATATATAATTAAAATCATAGAAAACTTTTATAGACACGTTGGTAATAAAATGGTAATAAAATTGACAAATGCACAAACATTTTTTTTCTGATGACTTGGGAATGTCCAAAAACATTATTAAAATGAAAGAATTAAGCAAGCAAACAAAAGTGAAACCATCACTTTTTCTGATTTATTTTATGGCAGTACAAGATCAAAGTTTAAATACTTCTAACAAACAAGGGTATGGATGAGAAAGTTATATAATGACCAATTCTGTGCTGGGTTTTTTTTTTCTTCCTTTTTTTTGATACTTTTCTTTCTTTTGTGTCCTTAAAAAGCCTGTTGTCATTATTGAGGTCAGACTTTGATCACCTGACTGCACTTCATGTAACATCCACCACATACTTGAGTAGCCTATCAACCGTGCTGAAATTCGGTCAGAGAGAAAATAAAGGCTGCTGGGTTTACACTTTTTGATTAAATGTATTCTGATTAGTGGTCTTAAGTATTTTTCATAGTTCTAAAACTTAATTAACCCTTAAAATTGAATGCTATACACTTTCATCAAGGGACTTTTTAAAGGGATTCTCCGCATTTCATCTCTTTTTTTTTGCAACATAAAATTGTGGTCAGTTTACAGCAAAAATGACTATATTGAAGTGAAGTGAAGTGAAGAAAGCCTTGTCCAATGGGGTTTTTACTAGTACTTTTACTGGATTTATTAGTCACATCCAAAATAAAAGTTTGTTTTGTCTTAATTTAACTGTGTGGACTGTAAATATATATATATGTATATACATACATACATACATACATACATACATACATACATACATATATATATATATATATATATATGTATATGTATATATATATATATATATATATATATATATATATATATATATATATATATATAAATATATATGTATACATATGTATATATGTATATGTGTGTGTGTGTGTGTGTGTATATATATATATATATATATATGTATGTGTATGTGTGTATGTATATATATATATATATATATATATATATATATATATATATATATATATATATATATATATATATATATATATATATATATGTACTTTTATTTTGGAATATTGTACTTTTATTTTAGATTATTAAAATAAAATGAATTTGGGCAATTAATCTTTGCCCAGCACCAGTTTTTACCCATTAAAATGGGTCCTCTGGGCCCTCTTAGTGCACATAAACACATTTTGAATGAGGAGTGTGTGTGTACGCATACACAAAGATACACACTAAAGCATATACCGAAAGTAGTTCCAGCACCCAGGGAGCAATAAGCGGTTAGGTGCCGCTGAAGGGCACCTAAGTTGAGTACCGAAGATAGAGAGAGTGTGGTTCATTTATTCCCTCGACCTTCAATTCCAGCTGGGACCGGAATCGAGCCTGCAAACTTTCGATTACAAATCCAACTCCTATTAGGCCACAACTCCCCTCCCAGAGCATCTAAACAGGCATCTAATGGCCAAACGTTTTAGAGTAGCGTAAATTCAAACAAGCTGGCATTGTTTTTATCCCTCATAATAGTTGCTATTGTCATAATAATTGTGTTGTGGTCTCGTAATCTTACAAATTTATCATTGCAATTACAGTTATCTCATCTTTGGTGTGAACGAGTCAGTGGATATATTTAGGGTAAGGTATAGATGAAGTATAGGTCAAGCATCTAGAGTGAGACAATGTTTTGGACACTTTAAAACAAATCTCTACAAAAATGATCTACTTTTTTGTTCAGGCAGCTAACAGAGATGCTCAGATGTATTGGTTGCAGCAGCTGCAGTTGAAACGTGCTCAGTTCAGGGACCAGCAGGCTGAACATCAGTCCACACCAAGACCAGACAGCCTGACAACAGAAAGCACACCGCCGGCAAACAACTGTCCTGGTAAGACCTTCAGCTTATTTATAGACTCTGAGGAAGAGAATATGAAATATGAAACATTCCATCATGAAACCATAATAGCAGTTACTACATCGTGGAAATCACCAAATCTGAATTATGATCTGAAAGTAAATGCACTGCATGTGTCAAAGGAGTGTTAGTAGCTTGGCCAGTCATGTGATACAAAGTTAATAGAAAGCGAAAGATCAACCAACCCCACCAGATCTTGAGGATTGTTCAAGAATGCTTGGAATTTGTGCAACAAAAAGCGTTTTAACTGAGTGCATGTATTGCTGGAGGAGTTATTCAAGTCAAGTGACCTTATTTTCAATACAATACACATTCAAAAGTTTGAAAGAATACAGTGCGGTAAGTATTCACAGCGATTCACTTGTTCTATGACTAGCCATAGACTGATTTCTCATGGCCGCCAGTTTTAGATTAGATTTTTTTTTTTTAGATTAGATTCAACTTTATTGTCATTACACATGTACAAGTACAATGCAACGAAATGCAGTAGAAAAAAAACACTGCTGCATTGGCCGGGAATTGAACCCGGGCCTCCCACGTGGCAGGCGAGAAATCTACCACTGAACCACCAATGTTTAAAAGCAAAATCGAGGCTACAGTGGGAAGAAACCTGGAAGAAGCGTTGGGAGTTACATAGGAACGTTGTGTACTTGGCTGTATATGTTATCAGCGAAGAGAAAGTGACACAAATTTAGAATTTCACCACCTTCCGAGTGACCCGAAGGTTCGTTCTGAATGAATGGTGAAAAGGGATATTGGACCTCATTTTCAGCTTAGTTAAAGAAAATGACACTGGTTAGTTAGTCCTTTCACTATATTAGACTTGTCACGATACTGAATTAAAAGAAAAAACGACAATTTCCCGTTAACATTTAAGCACTGTTGATGGCTGATTAGCCACTGTGTTCACATGCTTAACAGAAATGACTGTGATTGGCCGAGAAGATCATCAATTCACCCTCCACTGTTTACGGAGTACAAACAAAGACAATTGATCTGCTTGGTGATAGGGCTGTACAGTTAATCGAAAATCCGATTTCGATTTCGATTTTGGCTTTTAACGATTATGAAAAACCATTAATCGAGATAAACGATTATTCCATCACGTACCGCCCCCTTTCCAGTTGTACACGTGTGAAAACTCTTTGCCTCTGCAAAGCTCAGTTCCACGTGAAAATGACTAAAAGCATGTGCTGTAATGTAACTTTTGCAGCACGGGATGCGCATCATTCATATTTTTAAAAGCGCAAAAGAGCACGTGCTGTTGTGTGTGTGCGCGCCGTGCTTAGCCTCAGACAGGTAGCATGTGTGTGTGTTTGCGCGCGCGCCGCGCTTAGCCTCAGACAGCAGAGCACACACACATCTAACGCGATCTTAATGTGAGCGCTTTAATGGTCAAATTCATGCACATTTGTGTCAGAGCGCGGTGTTTATTGATTATTCATATTAACCCTCATTTTTGTAATAAACAAACAAGTTGAGAATCAAAACACACAATGTATAACCTACACCTTCATTTACCTTAAAAAAGCGGAAACATAGGACTCTAGGGCTCTAGACACGTTCTCCGCTTCTCTGTCTGGCGATCCTATGGATTCATCTGTGTAGCGGAGTTGCCAGGAAAACAGTATTTGCCTGACTGCACTGTCCCAAGTGTTAAGTTTGGTAGAAGGTTATGCTTTAGGGAGGCTTTTCAAGGGTTAGTCTTGGCCCCTTTATTCCAGTGATGCTTCAGCATACCAAAATCTTTTGGATACATTTATGCTTCCACCTTTATGGAATGGCCACTTTCTCTTTCAGCATGACAGTGCACCAGTGCACAAACCAAGATCCATAAAGACATAGGTGATCGAGCTAGGTGTTGAGAAAGTTGAGTGGCCTACAAAGAGTCCTAACCTCAACTCGACTGAATACATTTGGGATGAATTAGAGTGAAGACTGCAATCTCATCCAGCATCAGTGCCTAACCTCACAAATGCATTTTCAAGCATTTTTTGTTTTTAAAAGATGTCTAATAGACGTCCAAACATAGTCGTCGAGGGTAAAACAACGCTAAATTTGGACTGTCAGTCCAAATCTAATATACGTCCAAGAATAGTCCAAAACTAGACTAGTCATCAAATAAACAGAAATGAACGACTACACATATAGTGTCTGTTTAATCTGTCTATTTGACGACTAGTCGAGTTTTGGGCTATTCTTTAATGTCTATTAAATTTTCAGACAGCCCAAGTTTAGCCTTGTTTTAGCCAAGCTGTCTACATTTAGATGTCTATTAGACGTCTATTAAACACAGAATTGTTTGCTGGGTTCTGAACAATGGTCAAAAATTCCCATAAACACACTCCTAAACCATTTAGAAAGTTTACACACACCATTTAGTGTGTGTGTGTGTGTGTGTAAATGTAAGAGTGTATGGGTGTTTCCCAATACGGGGTTGCAGCTGGAAGGGCATCCGCTGTGTAAAACATATGCTGGACTAGTTGGTGGTTCATTCCGCTGTGGCGACCCCTGATAAATTAGGGACTAAGCTAAAGGAAAATAATTGAATGGCAGTTTGGGTGTGTTCTACACTTTATCTGGTGTTCAACATGAAATAATCTCCCAAAATAGAGGCCAATCATTGTTACTGAACAATGTTACAAAAGCATAGGCGCAGAGCATGAATATAGGGCATAGGCAGGAAAAAAGTCAAGGATACGGGGAGGAAAGCACCAGATCAGCTGGCAGGGAGCTGCTGAGAGTGACCAATCAGACTCCACATTACTTAGACGGCCACATTGTTTTAGTTTAGTCATCTGTGTTTCACAGCCCCTGAGGGAGATTGCAAAACCTCAGTGAACATTTATTGTAAATAGCTCAGCAAGCAGATCTACACTCACTCTACCACCAGCCTCAGGGTGTGGAGACGGGAAATATCAAGACTGATAGTCATCTTTAAATATTTAGAAATTCTGGAAAAGGGTGGGAATCATGGGATTGATGTCGTTTTCCATCTATTTCACTGTGTTGCAACTAACTCTAGTTTGCTGCTCGTGTAATTGTTGCACAGTACTTGTATTAAGAAACCGGCAGTTGAACTGAATGACTGAAAGATTACTGAGCACCAAGAGGAGACATTCAAATGACTGGACAAAAGCCTTTACCCTTTACATCTCATCTGTTTAAAGAAACCTTTTATATACACAAAACATTACAGGTATGTACACTCAGCTGCCACTTCATTAGGTAAACCTTATTAGTATACTGGTTGGACCCCTTTTGCCTTTAGAACTGCCTTAATCCTTCATGGTATAGATTCAACAAGGTACTGGAAATATTCCTCAGAGATTTTGCTCCATATTGACATGATAACATCATGCAGTTGCTGCAGATTTGTCGGCTGCACATCCATGATATAAATCTCCAATTCCACCACATACCAAAGGTGCTCTATTGGATTGAGTACTGGTGACTGTGGAGGCCATTTGAGTATGGTGAACTTGGTGGACATGGTCAGCAACAATACTCAGGTAGGCTGTGGCATTGACATGATCCTCAATTAGTACTTATGTGCCCAAGAAAATATCCCCCACACCATTACACCACCATCACCAGCCTGAACCGTTGATACAAGGCAGAATGAATCCTTGCTTTTATGTTGTTGATGCCAAATTCTGACCCTACCATCCGAATGTGGCAGCAGAAATCGAGACTCATCAGACCAGGCAACGTTTTCCCAATCTTCTATTGTCTAATTTTAATGAGCCTGTGTGAATTGTAGCCTCCATTTCCTGTTCTTAGCTGACACCCGGTGTGGTCTTCTGCTGCTGTAGCCCACCTGCCTCAAGGTTGGACGTGTTGTGTGTTCAGAGATGCTTTTCTGCAGACCTCAGTTGTAATGAGTGGGTATTTGAAATACTGTTGCCTTTCTATCAGCTGGAACCAGTCTGGCCATTATCCTCTGACCTCTGGCATCAACAAGGTATTTCCACCCACAGACCTGCCACTCACTGGATATTTTCTCATTTTCGGACCATACTCTGTAAACCCTAGAGGTGGTTGTGCATGAAAATCCCAGTAGATCCGCAGTTTCTGAAATACTCATACCAGCCCGTCTGGCACCAACAACCATGCCACGTTCAAAGTCACCTAAATCACCTTTCTTTTGCTATCTGATGCTCGCTTTGAACAGCAGCAGATTGTCTAGACCACATGCCTAAATGCATTGAGCTGCTGCAATGTGATTGGCAGATTAGAGATTTGCATTAACAAGCAGTTAGACGGGTGTACCTAATAAAGTGGCCGATGAGTGTATGTCTTCACAGATAAGTTCGTATCATAATCATGACAGAAATGTACAAGTATACTAAATAAAAAGCAGAAGTTATTGGAAAGTACTACCTGAAATGGTTGCAAAGATAAACTGTGACAAACTTCTGCTCTTTAATATGCCAATTATGATATATTTTTTCTTCAACGATGTGAAATTGAAGGTATTAACTAAAACGAAAGACCTGGAAGGAACACAACACTTTGAAAAGGAACTTAATTTTTTTTTCCTCCCACCCAGTGTTTTTTTTTACCTATTTTTTCCCCACCAACAAGTGCCTTCTGGGTCTCCGTAGATTTTTGACAACTAGCTGATTTAGAAAAATTTTAAATGCTGAGATTACTGAAACTAAATTTGGTAAAAATAAAAAAAAAAATAAAATAAAAAAAAAATAAATAAATAAATAAATATATATATATATATATATATATATATATATATATATATATATATATATATATATATATATATATATATATATTTAAAAGATGGAAATGGGAACATAAACATCTAATAAAAATATAAAAGCACATAGATGAAAATATTAAAATAGGTTATTAAAATAATTTAGTACTATAATATAATTTTTAAATATTAAAAAAATATATCTAAGTTTGCCTCAAAGTGTATGAGGCCAAAAGAATTAATGCCTAATAAATAAAAAATATATTCATTCATTTACTTTCTTTTTGGCTTAGTCCCTTTATTAATCTGGGATCGCCACAGCGGAATGAACCGCCAACTTATCCAGCAAATGTTTTACGCAGTGGATGTCCTTCCAGCTGCAACCCATCACTGGGAAACATCTATACAAACTCATTTACACACATACACTACAGACAACTTTAGCTTACCCAATTAACCAATAGCACGTTTTCAGAGCACCCACAGGAAACCCACGTGTACACGGGGAGAAATTCTAACTGACCCAACCGAAGCTCGAACCAGCGACCTTCTTGTTTTGAGGTGACAGCGCTACCCACTGCGCCACCTCATCGCCAATAAAAATATATATTTTTATTTTTGAAGTACTGTGAGCTTTTGAGAGTGATAATGTGGCTTTGCTATGCTTTCTCGAGCACAATATAGGCAGTTAACTGCATTGACTGGATTAATATTGCAAATTGTTTCTTGTCTCTTTTAATTGACAATGAATGAATGCATCATTTCCAGGAATCCAAGTAGGGTTGGGCTTCTTGCTGTGCTGAGAGCACTTTCAGTCCTTTTACACAGACACATCCCTTCCAAACCACAAGATCAAGATTAGGCATCAGCTGTTGGATCAAAGTCAAATGCAGGAAATGAGCGAGCGAATGTCATGAGTCTCTGAATCTGTAGATATTATACACTGTAACATACTATATCTGTAACATATTACACACCAGCCAAATAAAACCAGACTGAGAATAGGTATATATTTTAGCATAAGGATTTTCTAAACACTGCTTTTGTGTTTATCAGGAATGTAAAAACATGCTGGGACATGTTCCTCATCTTGTGGTAAACACACATTGTGTGCTTTTTGTCTGGAAAAGAACAAGGTGGAGCAAGGAAACTTTTATTCTAATAAGATGCATTTAACTGATCAAAGGCAAAAGTACACTGTTGCATCTATACACAACATTTCTAAAAATAAATGTTTGGGTTTTTTTGGACATTCTTTCCTGAAACACCATTACTGTTTAAACAACATGATAATAAGAAATGCTTGTTGAGCACCAAGGCAGCACGGTGGCGCAGTAGGTAGCACAATCGCCTCACAGCAAGAAGAGCACTGGTTTAAGTCCCGGCTGGGTGAGTTGGCATTCCAGTTAGGAGTTTGCATGTGCTCCCCGTGTTCGTGTGCGTTTCCTCTGGGTTCTCTGGTTTCCCCCACAGTCTATAGGTGAATTGGGTAAGCTAAATTGTCCGTATTGCGAATGAGTTTGTAATGATCTTGAAATGTCAGCTCTGTAATCATTAGATTAAATACAATTTAAAAAATTGCAAAGTTTATTTAACTAGTCCACAATATTATGTTTAGGTGAACCACAAATCATTGCTATTAAAAAAAAGTTTACTTTGGTAATCGTCACGCAAAATCTGACCATTTGCTCTTGTGTTTTTCTATTGACATCAGTTTGATGCGTCAGCCACAATAATCTTAATCACACCCCACTTACTTTTATTTTGCTATGAGGAAATGATGCGCAACAATAAAGCCCCGCCCCCTACTCAATGTTCCATTTTAGTTGGAAATGCATCAACAAACTTACATAAAAGTCTTTAAACTTTAGGTTTGACGCTTCAGCCACAATATTCTTTACCACACTCGTCTTACTGTTAGTTTGCCTCAAGGAAATGATGTGCAAATATAAACCCCGCCCCCTACTCAATATTCCATTTCAGGTGGAAGGACAGTATATCAAAAATCGGAGCAACTCCCAGTTTGACGCTTCAGCCACAATATTCGTGATCACGCACCTCTTGCCATTATTTTGCTATGAGGGAATGATGCTTAGAAATAAAGCCCCGCCCCCTACTAAATATTCCACTTCATTTGGACGTACATCAACATAAATAAATGAAAGGAAATAACAGTCTTTAAGCTGCCGGTTTGACACTCCAGCCACAGTATCCTTAACCACGCCCCTCTTTGTGTGCTAAGAGGGAATGATGAGCAAAAAGTAAGCCCCGCCGCCTATTTAATATTACATTTCAGTTGGAAGTAGATCAGCATACTGAAATAAAAGACTTTAAACTTTCTGTTTGACACTTCAGTCACAATATTCTTAACCACACCCCTCTTACGGTTAGTTTGCTGTAAGGGAATGATGCACAAAAATAAAGCCCGCCCCCTACTGAAAGGCTGCGTCCGAAACGCCTACTACTCAGTTGGTACTGCATTTGAATTTAAACGTACTACTCTGCCTTTAGAAAAGTGTGTTCTATAGAGTATGAATGCGAAATGTATGAATGGAATTCGGACGTACTACTTCCGCCATTTTGTCATGGTCACGTGACCTACGTGCGTCAGTTGCATCCCTTCACTCACATTCATGAATTTTCTGGCGGGGCATGATGGGATAGCAGAGTGTGCATGGGATGCGCACTTCAGAATCCCGCCGAAAGTAGTAAGTCATCCGGGTACTTCTCGCATCCTGATTTTCGAATTCTATGAATTCTGACATACTAGTCAGCTCGCATACTGATTTTAGCGTACTGTATAGTATGGAAGTATGCGATTTTGGATGCAGCCAAAGTCTGGTTTTATGCAGTCTCAATCATTTACCTTGTTAGTAGTATCGCACAATTCTTCCAGTGCACCTAGAAAAGTCCCACAATGCACCATTAAAATCAGGGCACACCGGTGTTTCCTTAAGGAAAGTTTGCAATTGACATACATGAATCGTGTGAATTAAATCATCATACATAACGACAAATGAAAAAGTTTGTCTAAAAGGAAAATGTTATTTATTTACGTTAACATGAACAAACATAGCTAGACAGGTTAAGAACAAACTAGCAATATAACTCGTAGTCGTAAACGTTTGTAAACTTTCTTCTTTCTATTCCACAGCTAACTTCTTGCCCATGGTGAAGACGCCATCTGGGCTGGTGGGTGAAGAAGCTGCTAGCCTGCCCGCACCAGGATTAAACAACCCTCTCAACATGTCAATCAAACATCCGCTAATTGAGCTGCAGTGAGTACACGTTATGTTTACTACATCAGAGAGTCAGGTATCAACACCAGCATTAGATTTGCATTGTTTTAAGGTTATGGATTGGGGTGGGTTTGGCCTTATTAAATCTTCAAACCACATTGCACCACGTGAACATTATGCTGATTAGTGCTGTTTAGTGACCCAATGTGTACAAACTTGATCCAACAATTATAAAGGAATGTATTTACATAATATATACAGTGTGTCGACAGAGTCTTACATTTCAAAAACAAAATTTTAGGCCATAAAAATAATTAACTTCACTGAAATGTTTTATTGTAGGTCTTAAATAATTTCTAACAGGTCTTAATTTTCCCATGTCCTGCTAAATCAGGACAACCTCCATCCCAATAAAACTTTTAACAAAAGCTTATTCATGAACTGTATTTACCAATATGGTTTTAATTTCTTACTTACAGTAATCTTTGTAAAGTTTTCCATGTATTTAGAGCTACCTGGTAAGGGCAGATAGTTATGCATACATGAAAGTTGTATGTATGCTGTATGTATAAGTTTACTTGTTTTGTGACATTATTTGATTAGTTACTATTATTTTGTATGTGATTAGTCACAATTAATCGTTTAACTGTTTTGATACTCATAGCACAATCTGATCATTTCATATGTTATTGCCAAAATTTGTATGCGATTAGTCACGATTAGTCGTTTGACTGTTTTATTGCTCTTAGCACAATCTGACATTGAGTTTTTTGTCGCCAATATTTGTATGTGATTAGTTACTTTTATTTTGTATGTGATTAGTCACAATTAATCGTTTAACTGTTTTGATACTCATAGCACAATCTGATCATTTCATATGTTATTGCCAAAATTTGTATGCGATTAGTCACGATTAGTCGTTTGACTGTTTTATTGCTCTTAGCACAATCTGACATTGAGTTTTTTGTCGCCAATATTTGTATGTGATTAGTTACTTTTATTTTGTATGTGATTAGTCACAATTAATCGTTTAACTGTATTAATGCTCATAGCACAATCTGATAATTGATTTTTTTGCCGCCAATATTTGTATGTGATTAGTCACGATTATTCATTTAACTATATTAATGCTCATAGCACAATCTGATAATTGATTTTTTTGTCATCAAAATTTGTATTAGTTACTTTTATTTTGTATGTGATTAGTCACGATTAATTATTTAAATGTATTAATGCTCATGGCACAATTTGATAATTGATTTTTTTTTCACCAATATTTGTATGCGATTAGTCACGATTAATCATTTAACTAAATTAATGCTCATAGTACAATCTAATTAATGAGTTTTTGTTGTCAAAGTTTGAATGCGATGAGTTAAATATTTTTTATGCGATTAGTCACAATTAATCGTTTAACTGTATTAATGCTCATAGCACAATCTGATAATTGAGTTTTTTGTCGTTAAAATTTGTATGCGATTAGTTTTATTTTGTACGCGATTAGTATTACTTTCTATGCGATTAGTCACAATTATTCATTTTACTATATTAATGCTCATAGCACAATCTGATAATTGATTTTTTTGTCATCAAAATTTGTATTAGTTACTTTTATTTTGTATGTGATTAGTCACAATTAATCGTTTAACTGTATTAATGCTCATAGCACAATCTGATAATTGAGTTTTTTGTCGTTAAAATTTGTATGCGATTAGTTTTATTTTGTACGCGATTAGTATTACTTTCTATGCGATTAGTCACAATTAATCATTTAACTGTATTGATGCTCATACTGTAACACAATCTGATAATTGAGTTTTTCATGGTCAAAATTTGCTACCTCCTGTTTTAATGCCAGGTTGCAAGATTTGATCGGGTTGCACAAATCAACAGAACACTAGCATTAAGAGGATATTTGTGGCAATCTGCGTCAGTACTTTCTAAACATTGTTTGAAATCCTCAGAATTTCTCTAGAATTATTAGGGAAGTTGGACTGTTACTCACAAGCAGCAAATATGACACTTCCTAATATCTTATACATGAGAGTGTCTTATAAGCTGGGCTTCCCCTCTTAATAAATACTCCTATTTACAAATGATATAATTAAACGATTAATTAAAGTGAAAAATTATGAACAATTGACAGATGTTGTAACTTTTTATTAATATATTTAATAATTAAAATGTTTTACACTTACATTATAAAATGTAAAAAAAAAAAAAAGAATGATTATTAGATTATTATTATTATTGTCACTATAAAAGGGATTGCTTATATCTAACAATAAACCAAATGTGCTTGTTTTCCCTCACTGAAACTAATATACGATTGGGAAGTGGTTGTCACGTCTGTCTTAATGAGGATGTGGGATGTTGCTTCTATTTTTGAATAAACTGCATCATTTCACTCGTTTCATCATCATCTGCGATGGCTAAATCATTAAATTGACATAACAGACACTCAAAGAAGAAGGAAGACTCAGAATATACTCTAAAGTCAAGTGTGGATGTATTGCTTACACACTTGATTGATAAGTTTAAGACATAGTAAAGATTTCCAAATACACAGCAGAACCACAGTTTTACATAAATAAAGGAATTGGAAAAAAAGATCGGTGGTTTTGTGTTCTCCTTGAAATAACCTGAAATATTACTAAGCACTTTTGATTTTTGCACTTGCCCTAAGATTTTTTTTAGCAGGAACACAGAAGTAGCAGTCTGAGCTGTAGATTTAAAAGCCTTTTGCGTCATCTGTGTTTTTTTTACTGAGAAACAAAGAGAGAACATGAAGAAAAAGTGCACAATGTTTATCTACTTATAAATCTGACATTGTAACAATACAAAACTGGTTTTAGCCTAAAGCGGTTTCCTAACACATTTCAACCTCTTCCTAATCAAACACACCCAAATCCACTCATGAAAACATTAGAAGAGACTCCAAAAGCTCAAATGAATGGGTCAGATATGGGAGACATTCAAAATATGTACTGTTGGTGTGCCTCCAAGAACAGAGTTGGGAAACACAGGCCTAAAGTATATTTCTTATTTGTTTGCATACATAATAGGGATGCCACGGTTCTCAATATAATATTGAACCTTACGGTACGTCCTCCACGGTTAAATACGCGCTTGTGAATTGCGGTTTTCGCAGTTTTGCGTTTAAATAATTTATGTGCGTTTTATATCCCCCCGAATAGACTGTGTGTGCTTGTAAGTCCATGAGCTGAGATGAGGAAACTCCTCGCCGTGAGTAAATATCCAATCACCATGCTCTAAAGTTAGGGGGCGCTTGACCATCATTTAACGCTTTAACATTGCGAGCGGCGGTGAGGTGAGGCTGAGGTAACAGTACAAGGAAGCGCCGGCGAAGGCAGGCAACAGTACAAGAAAGCGCTGGCGTCTTTCAAATCTGCGGTTTGAGGACATTTCGGTTTTGCCGGTAAGCATAATACCAATAAAAGGAAAAACGGTGAACAAAAAATAACTGTGTGCAAGCATTGTTTTACACATATAACCATGACTGCACATCTGCAGCGCCATCACCCAGCTATATCACTGTCTGAAGGCAGGACAGCAGAGAAGGTAATACAGTCCTCCAAATAGCAACAATCCCTTGCTGAATCTTTCAAGCAAACATACCCAACTGGTTCCGAGAGACACATAAAAATAACAAAGGCAGTGCGGGTGTTTATTGCTAAAGATTTGCAGCCGTTTTCGGTAATTGGAGATGTGGGCTTTTGTCATCTTATAAAAGCACTCGATCCGTGTTACAGACTACAGTCTCACATTTTTTTCAGCAACGAGATAATTAAGATGGTTTATTTATGTTTACTTAATTACAAATATGTTTATTCGAAATGGCCAGTTTATCTTTATTAACTTCACATGTATGTTTATTTTTAAAGTGTAGGATTTTATGTCTTCCCCAGTTTGTACATGGGCTACCAGAAGCTGTGAGATTTCAGTGTTATTTTTTATACAATACACCAGGAACTACTGTACTTTTCTTGGCTTTTAAGTAAAACAAAATGGGTATGGCAATAAATCGTTTTTATTTTTTCTACTTAATCTCTTACGGTTCCTATTGCCTATAGAATAAAAAAAAAATCATGTGTCAAGCCATGAGAACCGAACCGAAAACCGTGTTAAAAAACCGAGGTATGTATTGAACCGTGGGCTAACTGTATTGTTGCATCCTACTAGACATGACCTATGGTACAGTATGCAGACAAATGTCCGTGTGTGTGTGATTCAAATCTTATCATTACAGTGCGGTGTGTATAATTGTGGTAGCAATGCATTTTCATTCATTATACTTTATTTATTTTTGTCATGGTGACTGTGAAACACCTCATTTATATAACTTTTATTGAAAAAGTATGTATTTTTGTCTTAGTTCAGGTGTTTTTTTACCAAGATCATTGCACTGTGACTTTAAAGGTGACCTATTATGCACAAATCCCTTTTTTTAAGGGGTTTAGACACAGTTATGTGGCATCAATCTGTGAATGTAACCAGCTTCTAATGGTAAAAATGTATTTATTTTACTTGTAATGATCACACTTCATTGCTTACCACAGGTTTGCGGTGTTGGCCAGATTAAAACGCATAATTTACCCACATCACAAAAGTAGTTAACTAAATGCGACAAACAAAACCAAATTTTTAATGTAATTTTTAACAATCATTTTATTTATTATGATACTTTTATACACTGTTTCTTTTTCAATGGGTTAAAGTTAAAAAAGACTGAAATAAAAAAAAAACACTTTTAATTTATTCAGGAGCCACGTGCACCCACTGACATGTAAAATCTACTTCTCTCTTGAATGCCAAAGCATTTTAGATATGTATATAAAATAGCTTATGTAATATAATAACATCGTCAAATCAATAAAATAATCAGCAAATGACAAATAAATGACAGAAAAGGAATAAAAGCAAGCAAGATCACTAAAAATTTTCATAATTATAAGATTAAAACTTGTTGATTATTTAATTCATTCATTTTCTTTTCAGTTTAGTCCCTTTTTTGGCATGGACCGGTATAAGATTCTGACGGCACGATATCCTTGAATAAAAATATCACAGTTTCACTGTATTGTGATTACTAATATGTTTTATTTTGAGAAACATTTATAATATTTTGAGACAGTAAACGTGTCAGGCTAAATAATTCAAATGAGTCATTGACTTCTGCAGTCTTCATTTGTTTAAAAAAAAAACTGATTTCTTTTCAATTTAAAATGGCATCTCTGGATATATTTTCTGCTGGAGATACTGTTGTCCTAAAAAACTAAAAAATGTAGATAAAAAATCGTACACATACCTTATGAATGGTATAGCAGAACATTTTGCCGGTTTTAAAAAATGGATTTTTCCAAACCGCGGTATACCTTGAAAACGGTTATCATAGTCCCTTTATTAATCTGCGGTCGCCACAGCGAAATGAACCACCAACTTATCCAGCATATGTTTTACGCAGCGCATGCCGTTCCAGCTGCAACCCAACACTGGGAAATTGTACATTATTTCATTAAGGCAAATGTGTTGTTTAACCATTACTAATGGTGTACATAAAATTAGCAGCCAATTTAGACCAGTTATTTCGCCCTCTTCAAGTATATAGTAAAGTTTTTCAGAGTCGTTAACATTCAAGAAGGAATTATTTAATGTTGCTCTTGCGACTGTGCGTGCGCAGTCAGTTGCAAAGCCAAGTGAAAAAAGGCTTAAGTATGGAGATAAAGAAAAAATGCATAAGACAGCTTTAGAAAGCGAAAGTAAAAGTTGGATCGCGGACATTTTTAAAACCCGGGCCGAATGATTTTTATAAGTCCCGAAAAGGCGCATCTTTGTGGCTCTGCTGAGCACTTGAGGCTGTCTGCGGGAGTGTTGACAGGTCTGGCGCTAAAAGAACGAAACAGGTAAACGACAGAAAATTTTGCACTACTTAATCAATCGCAGATGTTTGGTTATATTGTGTGGATACAACAAAGTGTAAAAGAATTATAAAGTTAAAAAAATGTGTCACTAAATATACTTGGGTGGCCGTTAATATACCTGGACGGCCCAACTAAGCAAAGTCTATGAGTCAGAGACTAAAAACAGTCTGCAGAAACATTTTGATTGACATTCTCCCTTTATACGAATCATCAGTGGTAGAAAGCCCCACCCATTAGAGACGATTTCTCCCCCATTAGCATAGGACGTTAGTCTTGTTTTTGAATTTGCCACTATGCTGACACCTAGGCATTTGTAGCTCTGCTGTTCTTATTAAAAAAAAGCACCTCATTTGAATTTAAAGCTAAAACGGCACATTTAGGATAAAAACCCAAAAGGGGCAGTTTCAAAGCGTTATAAACCATTATCTGTGGGGTATTTTGAACTGAAACGTCACATTCACACTCAAGCGACATCAGAGACTTATTTTACAACTTGTAAACAGGGCATAATAGGTCTCCTTTAATATGACTCAATGTCAACATTATAGTTATTTCAGTAATTCCTCAAAGTATGTCTGTGTTTGATTTACAGAAATACAATGCACAGTTTCCGTAACCGGCAGTCCCAGGAAATCCGACAAAGTGTCTTCCATATTGACGACCCAGGTGACACCCAAAAAACAACCTCACCGAAGACATCCAGTACGCACTTCAACTTATTCACCACAAATATACCAAGCTGTTTTGAATTTTAAAGGGTTATTTTGCCCAAGAATTTAACTTCTAATTACTCAACCTCATGTTGCTCCAATCTTCTGAAACCTTTGTTTATCTTCAAAACACAAATGTAGATATTTTAGATGTAATCAAGTAGTTCTCTCATCCTCCAAAAACAGCAACGGCAAGAAACTGGACAAAAAAAACCTTGTCAAAACATTCAATGTGTTGAATACGAAGCTTCAGGAACACTTTTGTACACCAAAACTGTAAAATCGACTTTTATTATCCTTATTGGGCTGGGTGCGCATTTATTAAGGTCAGTATGATGTCTCACCAATAGACTCAGCAGTGCAAATATCTTATTGCTTGTATTACACGTGATCCGATATGGAATACATTGGCAACAAAGTAATTTTTACAGTTGATTGGTTTGGTTTTGGTTCCACTGCAGTCTATAGAGGATGAGGGAGCTCTCAAATGTAATCTAAAATATCTTAATTTGTGTTCTGAAGATGAATGAGGGTCTCAGGAGATTGAAGGGACATGAAGTTGAGTATTTCATTATATAATTCTTGGTGAAACTAGCCTTTTAATTCTAACAATCACCTTTCTCTGTAGCCTTAGTAGTCCCTGCAACTACTTCATATCAAGCCCCAGAATCTCCTGTTAA